>NC_136129.1:3893141-4140641 GCF_965212315.1 Lampetra planeri | reverse complement strand
GACGCGCGACTCGCCCGTCACGCGCGTCGCCGGGGACGATCGGCCCGGCGGCCTCTTGGGCATCCTCGGTTTCTCCGTGGCGACGTCCCCGACGCCGCCGCCGGTGCCGCCGGCGCCGCCGGTGCTGCCGGTGCCGCCCCGAGCGGCCGCGCTCACGCTCGCCGTACCAACGCCGGCGATGGCGGTGGCCGCCGCCGCCAGGGAGCGGTCGCCGAGTCCCAGGCCCGGCGTGGATGGGGCGGTGCCGGTGCCGCCTGCCACCGGCACCGTCAAGGCCGCCGCTGCTCGCGGTGGCGGCGAGCAGCGCGCCGGCGCCAGGCTGAGTGTCGGGGCCCAGAGCACGGAGCTTCGCAGGAGCTGCGATTCGCTGGACGCCGAGTGCGGAGCGGAGGGGAACGGAGACGCTGCGAGGAAGGGAGCAGAGAGCGGGGAGCAGGAGCGGGCACCTGGAGGAAATGAGGTGCGTGGTGGTGGTGGTGGTGGTGGTACATGGAATGATACTCGTGAGAACACAAGCAAACAGGGGTACACTCGTAAGCACACTCCTAGATGTACACAGACGAGTTAATTTTGTGTCACTAAATGAGAACTCGGAGAGACCAGGATGATGAGCCTCGTTTGCAAGAGTGACCTGGGTCACGCAAAGTGGATGAAGCCAAGCAAATTAAGTCAAGTCGAGCAATACAGAACTCGAAACACAAACAACTATCACAGACACAGGTACACATGTACACAAACAGGTGCACACATGTGCACATGGATGCACAGGGGCGCACTCAAACGCCAAAGACAAAGACCGCCGTATAGCCTGAACAGACTGTTGTGGCAAGTGCTGTTAGCGAGCACCTATGAAGGCCGGCACGGCACATGGGGGGGGGGGGGACGGGTGGCCAGCACCACGCCTGGTGAATGTTTACACACCAGGTACTCATTTGAGGCCGAGTCGACCTAGGGGAGACCGTGAGTTGGAATCGAACTCGGGTCGCTAACCGCTATACACTCCCGCTCACACAGACACACAGACACACACCCAAAAGCACCGTTGTCCACGTGCACGCGCACGCCCAGGCACGCGCGCGCACACAACATTTCCACTGCTAGAGAGCGCCGACTTACGGTCACGCAACGCAGTCGCTACTCATTCAAGGCCAGAGTCGACCTCGGGCGAGGAGGAGGCTCGGTCAAAGGTCGAGGGAGTGCGGTTCTAACCCTGCGCCCACCTCTAACCCCTAACCCCTAACCCCTAACCCCACGCCCTCAGAGGCGCGGTGGCCCCCGTGGCCCCTGGACCCCGTAGGCCCCGGCTGCCCCGTGAGTTCAAGCCCTGCGACCACCCCCCCCCCCCATGGCTGCCCCCACCACGAGCCCCCACTTTCCATCGCTGTCTGGCTCCACCCGCCGTCTACTTGACCCCTGCTTTAGTGGTGCTCATCTGACACCCCCTGCCCCCCCCACTGCTTGTCTGACACGATGCCCCCGCCCCGCAACCTCCCCCCCCCTCCCCCCCGACAACCTCACGGAATTTGAAATCCCACAGGGCCTGCCCGCCATTAGCATCGGAAACAGTGTTTGGCTTGAGTGGAAGACCAGCTTTGCCTGTCTGTCTGTCTCATCCTGCCCGCCTGTCTGGCTCTCAGTCAGTCATCCTGTCTGCCTGTCTGGCTCTCAGTCAGTCATTCTGTCTGCCTGTCTGGCTCTCAGTCAGTCACCCTGTCTGCCTGTCTGGCTCTCAGTCAGTCACCCTGTCTGCCTGTCTGGCTCTCAGTCAGTCACCCTGTCTGCCTGTCTGGCTCTCAGTCAGTCATCCTGTCTGCCTGTCTGGCTCTCAGTCAGTCACCCTGTCTGCCTGTCTGGCTCTCAGTCAGTCACCCTGTCTGCCTGTCTGGCTCTCAGTCAGTCATCCTGTCTGCCTGTCTGGCTCTCAGTCAGTCACCCTGTCTGCCTGTCTGGCTCTCAGTCAGTCATTCTGTCTGCCTGTCTGGCTCTCAGTCAGTCACCCTGTCTGCCTGTCTGGCTCTCAGTCAGTCACCCTGTCTGCCTGTCTGGCTTTCAGTCAGTCACCCTGTCTGCCTGTCTGGCTCTCAGTCAGTCACCCTGTCTGCCTGTCTGGCTCTCAGTCAGTCACCCTGTCTGCCTGTCTGGCTCTCAGTCAGTCACCCTGTCTGCCTGTCTGGCTCTCAGTCAGTCACCCTGTCTGCCTGTCTGGCTCTCAGTCAGTTACCCTGTCTGCCTGTCTGGCTCTCAGTCAGTCACCCTGTCTGCCTGTCTGGCTCTCAGTCAGTCGTTCTGTCTGCCTGTCTGGCTCTCAGTCAGTCACCCTGTCTGCCTGTCTGGCTCTCAGTCAGTCATCCTGTCTGCCTGTCTGGCTCTCAGTCAGTCACCCTGTCTGCCTGTCTGACTGTCAGTCAGTAAGTCTGTCTCTCTGGCTCTCTGCCTGTTATTCATTCTGTCTGGCTAACTGGCTATCTGCCTGTCGTCTGGCTGCCTGGTTGACTGGCTGCCTGGCTGCCTGTCGTTCTCTCTGTTTGATTCCATCTCTGCCCATCAGCGACTGCTGCCTTCTCTGTGTTTGCTCGAATTTTTCTTACTCAACGAGGCATTACTCTTCATAAGCGATGCATGACGCATGCACCCACACTCCCCCCCCCACCACACACAGTCACTGCCCTCCATGTGTCCTCAATGTACACCACGCACACACACGCACATGACATGCACCATGTGTTTCCTGTACATGTGTGTGTGTATACGCTGGGTGTGCCCATACGTGCAGGATGTATGTGTGTAGGTGTTGTTTTATTTCGGTCAGTCGACCCGTGGCACCTGGGTCTGCCCCGTGACCTCCTGCCAGCGGGTGTTCGACACTTCACGTGGCCTCAACGTGCACTTGGCCTGGCACAACCGTCGTGGTGACGTCACCGCCACTTAGTGGCGAATGGCGGTTGTTGTTTTATGTTTAAACAGTTTCTGAGCGCAGCGCCCAAAGGGCCAAAAACACCAAGCGGCCAGCTACAACCAGCACTGCGGAAGCTGTATACGACGAGAGCGTAACGTGTTGCTTGAATTCGGAATGGTTGTTGTCGTAAGAGCTTGGGGATAAAGGGATGGCGACGTGGGAAGAGGCAATTCTAGAATGGAGCAGTGCAAGGGAAGAAACGGAGAGAAGTGTTGTAACTCATGGGGTGGTGAGCGAGTGGGTGAGCGCGTGGGTGAGAGTGGGTGAGTGGATCAGGACCGAGTCCTCAACGCGGGCGGAGGGGGGTCAATGAGTACAGGTCACGGGAACAGTAACCACCACCAGGGCAGCAGCGATAGAAGAGTAATACAGAGGCGCGACCTGGCCACCAGCGAGCGAGTGACTGGAGTGAATCCGTGAGTGCTGGATCATGAATCACCCCGACTGCTCAACCCGGCACTCTATGAAGTACAGCTGTGCGCGTGTGCGCGCGTGCGTGTGTGTGCGTGTGTGTGCGTGCGTGTGTGTGTGCGTGTGTGTGCGTGCGTGTGTGCGTGCGTGTGTGCGTGCGTGTGTGTGCGTGCATGTGCGTGCGTGTGTGTGCATGCGTGTGTGTGCGCGTGCGTGCGTGTGTGCACACAGGACCACAGCGAGGGCTGCTGTTCGTCCCTGAACCCCGCGGTACCCTGTGACACGACCCCAGTGGCGACAACGTAGGGGAGCTCATGGGACCCTGTCGAGAACCCCCATCGGACTTCGTGGGTCCTCATAGCCCCACCCCCCCCTGAACGTGTATCACGTGGGATGGGGGGGGGTGTCTGGCCCTGCTTGGACCCCCTGAGTGAGTGAGTGAGTGTGTAACGCGACCCCTGGGTCCCCCGATGGAGTCTCGGAGAAGGGGGTGTGTGATGTGGGCTGTCGGTGCAACTACACACACACACGCACCTCGCAGGTACACACGTACGCAGGTACTATATACAAATGTACATACACAAGCACGCACGTGCGCACTACGTAATGTGTACACACATACACACTATAGACTCGGCACTTGTCCCATATCGGGCAAGCGCCCTTAGCGGGTGATGGTGTGGCCAGAACCACGCCTAGCCACCTTTGTCTCTACAGTGCTGAGGTTTACAACACTGCACTGGGTACTCGTTTAAGGCTGAGTGGACCTAGAGGGGAGGAGTCCAGGACCGGTACATATATTGCTCGCCACTGGAGTTAGCAGTGGCTGGGAATCGAGGTGAGGGTGCTGGGTTTGTAGCGCAGTGTGCTAACCACTTTGCCACTGCTCCACACACACACACACGGGTGCTATTGGTACAGTTATATACACAATTATTCACACACATATATATACGCACTCAATAAACGCCAACACAATGTTTACACAAACAAGTATTATACACAGCTGATACTATACACTACGTGACTTTCCCGAAATAACCATAGAATACGATACTACACACACACACACAAACGTGGTGTAAAACGTACACACTATTCGCACACGCGTAAACACTGCGACTACATACACAAGTACACACACACACACACGTGGTGTAAAACGTACACACTATTCGCACACGCGTAAACACTGCGACTACATACACAAGTACACACACACACACGTGGTGTATATACGAACTACACATACACACATTTCGATTTAAAGCTTTCGTGACTGCAGGGATTCATCTTCTTGGTTCTTTCGGTAAAGTCACGTAGAATGGAAGTAATAAAATAATAAAATAAAAACATAATAAAATAATTCTCACGACGTTTCGGCCACAACGCAAGCAGCCGTCCTCAGGCAAGCAGTGACCTGTTCTCCACTTGAGGACGGCTGCTTGCGTTGTGGCCGAAACGTCGTGAGAATGATTTTATTATGTTTGATTTTTATTATTTTATTATTTCCATTCTATGTGACTTTACCGAAAGAACCAAGAAGACATACACACATTCTATACATGCACTCTGCATGTGGCAATGCAAAAATTTGTGAAAGTGAAATAAATTCTTACACTCATGATAGATACAAGCAAGCATCGAATCGCTGGCAGCAGAACCCCAATGTTTTACGGATGAATACGACCGACGTGCAATTGCCATGCCGCTGTGAACACGTGATGGGCCGACTTTACGGAGGGAACAAAGCGATGCGAATGAGATGGGGGGGGGGGGTAAAAACGAAAACTTGTTTGTTATCTCGCTCGACTACGGGAATGAGACTACAAACCTCGATTGTTGAGTTGAACCCAGACCCACTCCCCCCCCACCCCTCCCGGGGTCGTGACGATCCACGAGTCTTCTTCTTCACACAGCCTGGCCAGTGTGCGTATCCTCCTGTTTCTAGTAGCCCTGCAGAGCCAGTGGGGCAATTCCACGTTCCTATGGCGGGGGCGTCTGTATCTGTAAAGGGGCAACCACTGTTGACTTCCCCACAAAGTGGTACTGATTTTATCGACCGCCCCCCAGAGGGGATGTGGTTGCGTATTTGCACGACTATTAAATTATCAACACGCGTGATGTATAGAGACACTACAAATATAAAGATCCCCCGTGTAGCCTTAAAATACACTTTTGGGGCAAGTGCTGTTAGCGAGCACCTATCAAGGCCGTCAGTGTGCAAGGGGGTGTGTGGGTGGGTGGCCAGGACCACGCATTGGCCAATTTCGCCTCCCCAGTACGGATGTTTACACGTGGCACCAGGTACTCGTTTAAGGCCGAGTCGACCTAGGGGAGGCCCAGGACCAGTTAAAACATTCACTACGTATTGGTCATGAGCGGGGAAACGAATTTGGGTCGCCGAATTTGTCGCACACTGCGCGAATCACTGCGCCACCCCTCCCCACTTACACACACGTACACTCACGTGTTCTATATCCACGTGTGTATGTTTACACACACACACACACTGGTGCTATACAGCCATACACAGACATACACCCACACATAAACACACAAGCATGCATACCTACGCAACTCATAAGTGTGTGCATATATGTATATACACAAGTACACACACACACACCTTTGTGAGAACATGTACGCATAGACACACAGACGTACAAACATCGTACACGTGTGAAGATTGTACTCGTCCCCACAGGTCTACACATGGACAGACTCGTAAACAAGTACGCACACATACAAACGTTTGCACACACATGAAGACATGTACACACGTACAACAACCGCCATTCGTCACTAAGTGGCGGTGACATCATCACGGCGCTTGTGCCAGCCCATGTGCACGTTAAGGCCACGTGAAGTGTCGAACGCCCGCTGGCAGGAGGTCACGGGATAGACCCAGGTGGTGCCATGGGTCGACTGACTGAGATGGCTGACCGATACACCACCTGTGCCCTCTACTGTGCCAACACGTACAAACATTTATACACGCGCGCACATGCGCACATGCATGTGGGTACGAATGTGTGCACACACGTACGAACATGCGTGCACGCAGGCAGACGCGTGGGAACGTGTACACGCGCATGTAAGCCACACGTGCACACGCACATATCAGGAGAGTCCAGTGTTTCAGATCCCAGCATGAGGGCTCCACGTGGAGCCTCTAAAAGAGATGAGAATTGTGCAGCGTTTCCATGAACCACGCAACTCCAATTCCCGCCCACGCCGTCACCCGGGCCCCCCACTATACGCCAGAGGTCGCAAACGGGTTTTGATTCCTTACCCGTACCCGTACCCGGCCGCACCAGAGGTCGCAAACGGGTTTTGATTCCTTACCCGTACCCGTACCCGGCCGCACCAGGGTCGCAAACGGGTACCCGTACCCGACCGTACCCGTACCCTACCCGTACCCGGCCTGGGAGTATCGGGTACCTGATTGCGACCTCTGGGATAAAGCCATGTTGCAGGCGCGGGTGGGTTGATTCTAGGAACTTGAATTGTGAGAAGAGACAAGACGTTGAGAAATGAGTGACAAACGGTTACTCACCAGTGACTCACGGCCTACCCGTACCCGTACCCGGCCGCACCAGGGTCGCAAACGGGGTACCCGTACCCGGCCGGGTACGGGTAGCCGGGTATCGGGTAGGGTACGGGTATCGGGTACCCGGTTGCGACCTCTGCTGTGCGCACACCGTTTCCAATTTTATCCCGATTGTGGTATTTGGTGCCGCGTGACGGGAGCGAGAATCCTTTGGGAGGTCTCGTGAGAGCAGCGCCACCTCTCCTGCTGGGAAGCAGGATATCACCGAGCTCGTCTCCGGGGTCTCGTCGTCTTTAAGTGACCCCTGGTTCACACATCAGAATCACCATCTTTGCGTAGACTGGAGGAATCCGATGAGCTACGAAGCTCTTTTTTCAAACGTCCGGTACAAGCACGCAGTCGAGGGCTGCGTGCTCCCGCCAACCGCTCTGCCATATGAGAGTGAGGTTCTTCACGTGCCACCAGTCAAAACCCCGTTATTTTAATTCTCACGGCCGGAATTTTAGACTGCGATGCGGAATTAAATTCAATGCGATGGTGCCGTTATTTTGTATTTACGTGTAACGGACAACTTTTGTTGGGTTTCCAGTTTGGGCCAGAGTCCGAATTTTCCGCTCCAAATTTCAATTGTCGAGCTTGGTGGGCCGACGGACCCGACGTCAGAATTGTGGGCGAACGTGAACACCGTAGACATTTGTGTGAGAGACCTGCCCATCCGACTGGCGCGGAAATTCTCTTAATAACTTGGAAGGTCGTGGGAAACGCCACCTTTTTATCTGTTGTAACTCTAACGAGTTGTCCATCATGAGTCGAACTCAAGCGCACTTTTGAGTTCCCCCTCGAGTTAGCGGTCCATGGAAACGAGGCGTCCGATACTCTGTAAGGTGGGAGGCGATCGGAGCAGGTGCAAGATGATGACATATTTCGTGGGAGGGAGACGAGATGAGGATGTGGACGGTGCCGAGAGGAAATGTCGTAGTGGGAGAAACTAGTGGTAGCGGAAGACAAGTGCTGTATATGGTAGCAGCTGGGAGATGAGTCCAGATAGGAATTACAACTGGAGATGAGTGCAGATAGGAATGAAAGCTGGAGATGGAGTGCAGATAGGAATGAAAGCGGGAGATGGAGTGCAGATAGGAATGAAAGTGGGAGATGAGGCCAGATAGGAATGAAAGTGGGAGATGAATGGAGATGGGAATGAAAGCGGGAGATGGAGTGCAGATAGGAATGAAAGTGGGAGATCAATGGAGATAGAATGAAAGCGGAAGATGAATGGAGATGGGAATGAAAGGGGGAGATGGAGTGCAGACAGGAATGAAGGTGGGAGATGAATGGAGATAGAATGAAAGTGGGAGATGGAGTGCAGATAGGAATGAAAGTGGGAGATGAATGGAGATAGAATGAAAGTGGGAGATGAATGGAGATGGGAATGAAAGCGGGAGATGGAGTGCAGACAGTAACGAAGGTGGAAGATGCGTTCAGAAGTGCAGACAGGAATGATAGCGGGAGATGATGGCAAATAGGAATTACATTTGGAGGGAGGGGGAGCCTTGAGAATTATTCATTCGGTGGGAGGTGGGAGTCGCTGGCTCCTATTTATTTAATTTATTCACCGCGCGCCACTGACACCCGGACGACCCGCTCGGACGAGGGTTCCGGGATGGTCGGTTGGGATGGGGACTCGAATGGAGCCCCTCCCCCGAGGGATGGAGGGAGGGGGCGAGGTGTCCCCCCCTTCATGGCCGAGGTGACCGGTTTGATTTGATCCTCGTGTGTGGATTCCTGTTGATTCCCCTGTCTTCTTTGAACCTCCGTCTCCGCATCGATCCCCTGCCATCTCGCGATCCCCAAATCTCCCCTTGAATCCTTTTCATCCCTTTCATCCTCTGCTGGTTCCCGCAATTCTTGATATCCCAACCTCCTCTTAAACCCCCGATATATTCGGTTGATTCACCCCCCCCCCCCCCACCCACCCACTGTATCTTGTTTGACCCCCTTGTGTTCTCTTGAACTCGGTCTCCTGATCATTTTGTATCATCCTGATCCAATTTCCTATTGACCCCACTATCTCATATTGAGCCACGTCCTCCCTCTGGTTCCCTGGTCTTACTGTCGACCCCCCCCACCCCGCATCTTCTCATTTCCCCACTATTCTCTTTATCCCCTATCCCCTCTATCCCCTATCCCCTCTATCCCCTATCCCCTCTATCCCCTATCCCCTCTTGAGCTGCAGATCCCTCTTATATCTCCGATTGATCCTCCACGCATCTCCCCATCATCCCATCCCGCCCCCACCCGCCCGCCCGCTACTGCTGTGTGCCCTGTATTCGTGTCACGTGATTGTGCTTTAATCAGAAATAAACTTTGGCAGAAGCCACCGCCTGCACGTTACTATGCCGAGGCCGACTCTGCCCGTGTTCATTTAACGCAACTGACGAGCGAGTGGTGATGGTAGAAAAGGCTGCAGGCGGTCGTGGTGGTGATGTGGGCGATGGAGTTGGTGATGGAGTTGGTGATGTGCTTGGTGTGGGGAACGGTGGCGCAGTGGTTAGCGCAACTGTTATGAACCCACTGACCCAAGATCGATTCCCACGCACGGCAAACGGCGACTCGCCGAGGTCGATTGCGTCTTGAGTACCTGGTGCGAGGTGTGAGCATCAGCACTGGGGAGACAAAGGCGGCCGGACGTGGTGATGGCCACCCACCCATTTGTGCACCGTGATAGCCTTCATAGGTGCTCGCTAACAGCACTTGCCCAGCAGTCTCTTGAAGGCTATGGGGGGGGGGGGTTCTTAGGCTTTGATGCGATTGGTGGTGGTGAAAGATGCTGGTGATGGTATTTGTGATGTTCGTGAAGGTGGTGGTGATGGAGATATTGGTGATGGCCGTCACGGAGTCTCAAGACCGATATTCAGGAGGGTCCTTCCATCGGCATGTTTGGCCAATTCCATGACAGTGCAATGGGAAAGTGCTGCCCCCTAGGGACGCGATAAGAGGTCACTTGAAGTGATCTCAGAATCACTTCTGCGGTATCTGCTTCCGTGGGCCGTTTTGTGTTCTTAAGCCAAAATGCCAACAAGAGAATCCGTGTCGCGAGCAGAGCGTGACGCTTATCTCATCTGAGCCAGTACTGGAAATGCATCGTTCTTGTGGCGAGTTTCAGTTCATCCATAGGGCATGTACTGTCGGGTTTTCACAAAGGGATGCACACATTATCGATCCCAATGGGATGACGATGAACTGAGTCATACCCACCCACAATATAATGCATTCAAATTACGTTCGTTCATTATTAATGTGGTGATGTGCAATAGCATTACCGTATATGAAGCGGGTTGTTGCCATAGAAACCAGAGGCTCCAGACTGGACCACTACCCCTCGGGGGAAGCGTCTCCATGGAGACGGGAGCCCCTACTCTCATCCCACTTCCAGCGCAAACCATTCACGTGTGGGGGTGACGTCTCCATGGAGACGGGAGCCCCCACTCTCATCCCCCCTTTTCCAGACCAAACCATTCACGTGTGGGGGTGGCGTCTCCATGGAGACGGGAGCCCCCACTCTCATCCCCCCTTTTCCAGACCAAACCATTCACGTGTGGGGGTGGCGTCTCCATGGAGACGGGAGCCCCCACTCTCATCCCCCCTTTTCCAGACCAAACCATTCACGTGTGGGGGTGGCGTCTCCATGGAGACGGGAGCCCCCACTCTCATTCCACTCTTCCAGACTAAACCATTCACGTGTGGGGGTGACGTCTCCATGGAGACGCGAACCGCCGCTTCTCCTCCCCCCTCTTCCAGACCAAACCATTCGTCGATAGGGGTGATGCGCTTCCGTGGATACAGGAATTCCCATTTCACCTCATATTCTCGCCTCCCGGCGTAGCACGGACTGTACCATTGCATGCAGACGGGAGCCTCCACTCATCCCCACCCCATAGATCTTCAGTCTAGATTTGGACTGAACCATTATCATGTGGGGAGACGGGGTTAGGGGGTGGGGGGTGTTGCGGCGTTTCCACGGATATGGAAGTTTCCACTGAGTATGCCACACTGCTCTAATATCTAAATTCGGACTGAATCATTATACCGCAGGGATGGGTCTCCATGGAGACGACTCGCCAGAGCTGTGACAAAGAATACGGAGCCGACGACTCACAGAGCCAAGTGATAATGGTTCAGTCCAGATCAGCATCACTTGGTCGTCATGGTAACGGTAGCGGTGGAGGGTCGCCCAGGTGAGCCTCAGTGCGTGGGGTACCACGTGGCACTAGTTCGCCACGCAGCTGCCCGAGCCAGGGTTGGACTCGGGCCCGTGGACTCCTCCTCGGCTCCCCCCCCCCCCCCCGAGTCTCACCCCCCCCCCCCCAAGTCTCCCCCCCACCGAGTCTCCCCCCCCCCCCCCACCGAGTCTCCCCCCCGAGTCTCCCCCCCCCACCGAGTCTCCCCCCCCCCCCACCGAGTCTCCCCCCCCCCGAGTCCCCCCCCCCCCCCCCGAGTCTCCACCCCCCGCCCGAGTCTCCCCTCCCCCCCCCGAGTCTCCCTCCCACCTCCCCCGAGTCTCCCCCCCCCCCCCCGAGTCTCCACCCCCCCGAGTCTCCCCCCCCCCCCCGAGTCTCCACCCCCCCCCCGAGTCTCCCCCCCCCCCGAGCCTCCCCCCCCCCCCCACCGAGTCTCCCCCCCGAGTCTCCCCCCCCACCGAGTCTCCCCCCCCCACCGAGTCTCCCCCCCCCCCGAGTCTCCCCCCCCCCCCCCGAGTCTCCACCCCCCGCCCGAGTCTCCCCTCCCCCCCCCGGAGTCTCCCTCCCACCTCCCCCGAGTCTCCCCCCCCCCCCCCCCGAGTCTCCACCCCCCCGAGTCTCCCCCCCCCCCGAGTCTCCACCCCCCCCCCGAGTCTCCCCTCCCCCCCCCCCCCCGAGCCTCCCCCCCCCACACCGAGTCTCCCCCCCCCCCCGAGTCTCCACCCCCCCGAGTCTCCCCCCCCCCGAGTCTCCACCCCCCCCCGAGTCTCCCCCCCCCCGAGTCTCCACCCCCCCCCCCGAGTCTCCCCTCCCCCCCCCCCGAGCCTCCCCCCCCACACCGAGTCTCCCCCCCCCCCCCGAGTCTTCACCCCCCCGAGTCTCCCCCCCCCCCGAGTCTCCACCCCCCCCCCCCGAGTCTCTCCCTCCCCCTCCCCCCCCCCACCGAGTCTCCCCTCCCCCCCCCCCCGAGTCTCCCCTCCCCCCCCCCCGAGTCTCCCTCCCACCTCCCCCGAGTCTCCCCCCCCCCCGAGTCTCCACCCCCCCCCCGAGCCTCCCCCCCCCCCCGAGTCCCCCCCCCCCCCCCCCGAGTCTTCACCCCCCCGAGTCTCCCCCCCCCCCGAGTCTCCACCCCCCCCCCCCGAGTCTCCCCTCCCCCTCCCCCCCCGAGTCTCCCCTCCCCCTCCCCCCCCCCCCCACCGAGTCTCCCCTCCCCCCCCCCCCGAGTCTCCCCTCCCCCCCCACCGAGTCTCCCCCCCCCCGAGCTCCTCCCCCTCCCACCGAGTCTCCCCCCTCCCCCCCCACCGAGTCTCCCCCTCCCCCCCGAGTCTCCCCCCCCCCCCCGAGTCTCCCCCCCCCCCACCGAGTCTCCCCCCCCCCCGAGTCCCCCCCCCCCCCCCCCGAGTCCCTCCCCCCTTCGAGGTGCAAACCGGGACGTGCCACAGGAGGAAGTGGAACTTCTCGTTGTACCGGAGCACGCAGAGCTGCGTGCGGATCCGTGGTGTTCAGTGGCGGAGTTCACACATTGTTGTTGTTGTTGTTACTGTTGTTGTTGCTACTGTTGTTGTTACTGCTGTTGTTGTTGCTACTGTTGTTACTGTTCTTGTTACTGTTGTTGTTGTTACTACTGTTGTTGCTACTGCGTTGACAGTGGTGCACACTCAACAAAACACTCAACACATTCGTCATTAACACCGTGGCCCCGGCTCTTTCTTCATCCACACGGTGACCACGCAAACTCACTGCGCGTGTGTGATGAAGCTACAACTCTGAACTCTGTCTCTCACACACACACAGAGGGGTTTGAGGGCTAAGCGTGTTTACTACAATTACAACATTACTGCATATGCTGAGGGAAACTAGTTTACATTCCCTCCCGTTTACACCTCAGCGTGTACATTTTAAACCCCCATTTCACGTGGGTTTTTGTGCGCCAAAAACGATTTAACATTTTGTCTTCTCTAACGTTTTTATTGCGTGTTTTTTTTTCATCAGAACATTGTATTGAACCTCGTGTTACCTCAACCTAGATGCTTTAGCGTGATTTTGCTGTAAACCAAAGTTTAAAAGTTTTTTGTGACTTAAAAATCCGTGTTGGTGGGGGTTTATCTATGGAAACAGCGCCCTGGGCGATGAGGTGCATTGTGGGAGATTAGAACGTCATTAATTAGATTTAAGTCTGTTTCCCCGCTTATTGGGGTTTAAATCCACATTTTTCTTTTAACCGGCTTAACCCCATCTTTTAGCATTGGAAACGGCCTTTTTGTAACGCAGCAGCGCCCTCTAGTGGTGAGATGTTTTAAGGCTACTGTACAGCACTAAAGTCAAATGTATTAAGTAAAAAAACACTAATCCTAAATCCCATGAAAATAAATCAGTTAAACCATCTTGTAATTTTTGGGGGGCCCTACTGAGCTTGGGATGCCGGTACAGACGGACCCCATACCACGGCCCCAACAGGCCCGGCCACGGGTGGTTCGCGTGTCCCAAGCAGAGGTCGCAACCGGGTACCCGATACCCGTACCCTACCCGATACCCTGCTACCCGTACCCGGCCGAGTACGGGTATCCGTTTGCGACCCTGGTGCGGCCGGGTACGGGTACGGGTAGGCCGTGAGTCACTGTTGAGTAGCTGTTTGTCACTCATTTCCCAACGTCTTGTCTCTTCTCACAATTCAAGTTCCTAGAATCAACCCACCTGCGCCTGCAACATGGCTTCATCCCAGAGGTCGCAATCAGATACCCGATGCCCGTACCCTACCCGTACCCGGCCGGGTACGGGTACCCGTTTGCGACCCTGGTGTGGCCGGGTACGGGTAAAGAATCAAAACCCGTTTGCGACCTCTGGTTCCGAGACAAAAAAAATCCACCAAAGACGACCGCCGCTGTGAAAGCGTGGCCTTGCAGGCTCGTTTATTGTACCAAGTCGCACCCAGGACCTGACAGCAGATTCAACACCGACGTCACGGAGGCGGCAGGGGTATCAGCGACTCCGTTACGAACGTCGATTGATTGCATAGCTATATTCTAAGGTTTTCGGTAAAGTCACGTAGGTAAAAAATTTTAATTAATAAAAGTGTTGCCTCCGAAACGTCGTGATTTTTATTTTATTTTTATTAATTTTAATTTTAAATTTTTACCTACGTGACTTTACCGAAAAAACCTAAGAATATGAATCCTTGCAGTCATGAAAGCTTCAAATCTGATTGCATAGCGCCAGTGTGCGATGCCCTTTACTCCCCCCCACCTTCACCAACACCACAATCAACACAATTACCTCCTAATTATAATGATTAACAACAACCGCAACCCACACATAGTGGCACTAAGTGTTCTTTCACAGTTTTCCCCACTTCGAAGGCGGCTGGTTTAGAAACCGGGCGAGGAAAAACTCCACAGCCCATGGGCCAGGACGTGGCCCCCGCTACTTCATTTCACACGGCCCGCGGCCACGCAAAAGCCCTGCGCCAATTCAAAACATCCCACAACAATCGATATTAATCCGTCACCGCAAGCAGGTTGCCCGACTATATATGTTAAAAAAATGGTTTGACAACTTCAAGTAGCATTGCTTGGAACTGGGGCCCCAACGTTACTGGAAAAAGACGGGTTTGGCCAGAAACCACGACGGCTGTAGATTTCCCGGGAGTGGCTCTGTCAGCGTCGCCAAGGCACTGAGGCAGGGCAAGCATCTTAGCAGCACTAATAGGGTACTAGAGGGAGGAGGGGCATATTTCCGATCTGGCAACAACACCCTGTGATAAACGCAGCGAGCCGTAATAGTTTAGTGTTATTAGTGGATGACGTGGAGCAGAGGTCGCAACCGGATACCCGATACCCGTACCCTACCCGATACCCGGCTACCCGTACCCGGCCGGGTACGGGTACAGGTACCTGTTTGCGACCCTGGTGCGGCCGGGTACGGGTACGGGTGGGCCGTGAGTCACTGTTGAGTAACTGTTTGTCACTCATTTCCCAACGTCTTGTCTCTTCTCACAATTTAAGTTCCTAGAATCAACCCACCCGCGCCTGCAACATGGCTTCATCCCAGAGGTCGCAATCAGGTACCCGATACCCCAGCCGGGTACGGGTAGGGTATGGGTACGGCCGGGTACGGGTACCCGTTTGCGACCCTGGTGCGGCCGGGTACGGGTAAGGAATCAAAACCCGTTTGCGACCTCTGACGTGGAGGCCAGCGTTCATCTATGGTTGGCCTGGCAAAGGTATTTGAAATCCCTAGTCGGTGCTCAATAAAGAGACGTCCCCCTCCACCGGATGTAAAGTAATCCCGTCGGTTTGCGCTGCTGTAAATAAGAGTCGAGGGGATCATTCCCGTGTGGTGTCTTACGCAGGTAGCCACACTGGCCTGGCCACTCCGACACCCCCTCCTCCCGGCCGCTTCCCCTCCTCACAGCTCCACGTCCTCGTCACGGGGATGCCCCACTTCTTTTCAAGCCACGTTTGCCTCCTTCCCGGTCACGCCTCAATCATTACGTACGTATGTACGTAGCCAAATGTGCTCATCGGAGGTGCGGGGGGAAGAACAACAAACCAAACACAAAAATCACCTCTAAAAAGAGATTCGTTTTCAATATAAGATTCAAAAGTTATCTCACGACGCCTCCCTCGTTTACCTGGCCGCTCCCAACACCCCTGGCACGCCCCGATCCTTCCGCACGCGGCCCCGCACCCCCACCACTCCCCTCACCCCCCCACCACTCCCCTCACCCCACGGCCTTCACCGCCCGCCCCCCCCCCTCGTCACTGCAGGGCGTCCTCGGTGACGGAGTCGTCGGCGAGGATGGCGCGCGTGGTGGTGCGGCCCACGAGGCTGTAGATGAGCTCGGGAGCGACGCCGCGCGGCTCCGCCACCTTCACCGTCAGCTGCTCGAGGGTCACCTTGGCCCCCGCCGCGATGTCCACGCGCGCCACCACCGACTTGCCCAGCTACGCGAGAGAGGGCGGGGGGGGGGGGGGTGGGAGAGGGGATGCGCAAGCAGGGAGGTGTACCGCTGCCATTAGGGGTGGAAGCGCAGTGGTAAGCGCCGCACTGCGCACTGCACACACGGGTGGACAGGGTGGTCCAGATATCTTGCAACCCCCCCATTTAAAAACACGCGTTGAAGAGTATTTGGCTGCTATGAAAGTCCACAAGCCACTTCGTTGAGCTATCATCACATCTCACCTTGGTGTGCCAGGCCTCCTCACCACCACCGTTCCCGTGTCTACACCCCACACCTCTTCCCCCTGCCCCTCCCCCCACGTGTCTCACCTTGGTGTGCCAGGCCTCCTCACAACCCCCCTGTCTCCCCTCTCCACCTCCACACCCCCCCACGTTGGTGTTGCAGAACTCCTCACCGCCCCCCCCGTCTCTCCCGCACACCTCCCCCACCACGTGTCCCACCTTGGTGTGGCAGGCCTCCTCACCACCACCGTGTCTCCGCTCACCGCCCCCCCCCCCCGTCTCTTCCCCACACCTCCCCCACCTCCCCCACCACGTGTCCCACCTGGTGTGGCAGGCCTCCTCACCACCACCGTGTCTCCGCTCACCGCCCCCCCCCCCCGTCTCTTCCCCACACCTCCCCCACCACCCCCACCACGTGTCCCACCTTGGTGTGGCAGGCCTCCTCACCACCACTGTGTCTCCCCTCACACCCCCCCCCGTCTCTCCCCCACACCCCCCCCCCGTCTCTCCCCCACCTCCCCCACCACGTGTCCCACCTTGGTGTGGCAGGCCTCCTCGCAGGGCAGCATGCGCTTGGCGGGCGAGCCGAGCGCTGCCTCGACGGCGCGAACCTCGAGCACCAGCTGCGCCAGCTCCGAGGGCTCCAGCGACGCCTCGTGGTCGCTGCCCTTCCACGTGCGGTCCAGCGTCACGTGGCGCTCCACCACCTTGGCCCCCAGCGCCACCGCCGCCAGCGTCACCGTCAGCCCGCTCTCGTGACCCGAGTAGCCCACCGGCACGTCCGGGAACTCCTGCTGGTAGGTCTGGGGGGGGGGGGGGGCAAGGAGGGGGCAGGCAAGGGAGAGAGAGAGAGAGAGTTGGGGGGAGAGGGTGGAGGTGTAGGAGGGTTAGAGTGCACACGGTGGAGGAGGAGGAGGAGACTGGGGAGGAGACGGGGGTGAGAGGATGAGTGGTGAGGTGGCCCAAGGCAAGCACTCGGTGAGCGGCAAGGAGCAGCGAGGAGCGGCGGTGGTGAGCGGCGAGGAAGTAAGAGCAGCAGCGGTGAGCACGAGTGGCGCTGAGGCGAGGCACTAGGTGAGCACTCTGTGGGGAGTGAGGAGCGGTGGTGGTACGAGTAGTGGCGAGAAGCGGTGGTGGTAGTGGTGAGGAGCCATGGTGGTGAGGAGTGGTGGTAGTGGTGAGAAGCGGTGGTGGTAGTGGTGAGGAGTGGTGGTGGTGAGGAGTGGTGGTGGTAGTGGTGAGGAGTGGTGGTGGTAGTGGTGAGAAGCGGTGGTGGTAGTGGTGAGGAGTGGTGGTGGTAGTGGTGAGGAGCGGTGGTGGTAGTGGTGAGAAGCGGTGGTGGTAGTGGTGAGGAGCGGTGGTGGTAGTGGTGAGGAGCGGTGGTGGTAGTGGTGAGGAGTGGTGGTGGTAGTGGTGAGGAGTGGTGGTGGTGAGGAGTGGTGGTGGTAGTGGTGAGGAGTGGTGGTGGTGAGGAGTGGTGGTGGTAGTGGTGAGGAGGGGTGGTGGTAGTGGTGAGAAGCGGTGGTGGTAGTGGTGAGGAGCGGGGCGGTGGTGGTGAGGCTCACGGTGAGCACACGCAGATTCACGTCGCGCGGCTCCAGGGGGTAGGCGCTCGTGCACTGCAGGAGGCAGAAGTTGGGGTTGAGCGGCTTCACGGTGGCGTAGACACGGCGCATCGTCTCCATGCTCTGCATGCCGCTCGAGATCACCATTGGCCGGCCTGACCAGCGGCACACGACGACAACAAAATCATCATCACCAAGAGATCACAGTTTTCCATCGCCCAACATCGTTCGACGTCGTCAAACAACATCGCTCAACGTCATCATCGTGATGGTTGTGGGTAGTGATTGCATTGACGTCAGTGGTTGACATTTGTGGTGGTGGTGGTGGTGGTGGCTGTTGTAGCGGAGAGCGTCACCCTTCTTGGCGGTGCTCTCCAGGTAGGGGAGGTTGTTGGTGTCTCCCGAGCCGACCTTGAAGAACGGAACGTTCAACTCATGGAGGAACTCCACGGCCATCTGGGACAGAGGGACATGGGGACAGGGCGACAGGGGGCATGGAGAAACTGTACAATTTCTTATTCCAACTCAGCTTGCACGTACACACGTGTACCTATCCGCGTGTACTGGGATTTTTGCACAGCGTTGGTGGACGGTGCTTTTTTTTCTGGAAGACTTTGCAGTTTTTTCCTGGATTTTTCTGTTTGCGCAAAGTCACTTTAAGATGTTTTTTGTTTGTTGCGGTTGCACCCGATTCAAGAGCCGAACGGCTCACAGGGCGATACCAAATAAATGAAACTGAAACTGTGTGTACTTGTGTGTGCATTTGTGCATGCGCACCTGTGCGGTTGTGCGCTAACAACCCGGCGACCCGAATTCGATTCCCTCTCACAGCCAAAACCAGTGACGATTATCTGAACCAGTCCTAGGCCTCTCCTAGGTCGACTCAGCCTCAAATGAGTATCTGGTGCGGTGTGTAAACATCGCCACTAGGGAGACAAAGGCGGTCGGGCAAGGTGGTGGCCACCCACCTCCTTGTGTGTCGTGCCGGCCTTCATAGGTGCTCACTAACCGCACTTGCCTCAACATTCTGTTAAGGCTATACGGGGGATCTTTGTCTTTATTTTGCGCCCAGAAAGCTGCCACAGTGGGCACCACAGGCGGTGCGCATCTGTCGGTTATCTCACTCATCGAAACATGAACACCTGGTGGGTCTGTCCCGTAACCCCTTCCGACCAGCAGCGGTCGCGAGCCTGCCACACTTCCCACGACAGCCTCAAAGTGCACCTAGCCCGGCACAAGCTCTGCGCCGACGTCACCGCCACTTTGTGGCGAATGGGCGGCTGCTGCTGCTGCTGCTTGTTGTTGTTGTGCGTGGGCACGCACCTCATCCATGCCGGACGCCGTGAAGAAGATGCCGACCTCCTTGGCGTAGCGCTGCAGCTCGCGGTACTGGTCATGGCTGAACTCCAGGTGCCGCTTGTGCTCCCCGTACGTTGCTCCTACACCGAGAGAGACCCCCGCCCACCACCGCCCACCACCGCACAGCGTTAACCGAGCCGGTTGCGAGCGGCGCCTATTAAGGCCAACGCGGAACACGAGGAGTGGTGCTGTTGCTAACACCACTCCCGGATGCCGTTATCTCCCCTGTGGTGATGCACCAGGTGCTCCTCATTTAAGGCTCAGCCAACCCCAGGGAGGCCCAGGAAAGTTTTAAGTATTTTTGCCACTGGTGTCGGCCGTGATCGGGAATCCAACTGGGGTCGGCGGGTTCGTAGTGTAAAATTAAAGCGACTCAACGTGGCGACTAAATCGTAGGGATCTGGGACGGTGGTGCACAGCTTCCCAAGGCCCTGCGGAGCACCGCGAAGTACGTGTTGTCGTGCCAGTGCATGTGGTGAGGTTAATGCAGCGTGGTGAAATGTTCCTGTAGTAAGGTATGGTTAGTCAGGTTAGTGTGGTGTGGTTAGTATGGTTAATGTGGTGTGGTTAGTGTGGTATGGTTAGTATGATGTGGTTAGCGTGGTGTGGTTAGTGTGGTTAATGTGGTGTGGTTAGTGTGGTGTGGTTAGTATGATGTGGTTAGTATGGTGTGGTTAGTGTGGTGTGGTTAGCGTGATGTGGTTAGTATGGTTAGTGTGGTGTGGTTAGTGTGGTGTGGTTAGTGTGGTGTGGTTAGTATGATGTGGTCAACGTGGTGTGATTAGTGCGGTGGGACTCACCCCACGAGTGCTTGGAGGTGTATGGCCGCTCGAGTGCGGCGCGGTTGAACTTGTGGTCAAGTTCACTCTTCTGGAACTTGGCACAGTCCGCACCACAGTCCTGTGTACACACAAAGACAAAGATCCCCCATGTAGCCAACACAGGCTGTTGGGCCAAGTGCTACAAGCGAGCAACACTGAAGGCCGGCACGGTACACGAGGGGGGTAATGTCACCAGCCAGACGACCGACCGCCTTTGTCTCCTTAGTGCTGACGCTTACACACCATCTTAGGTACTCGTTTTCAAGGCTGAGTCGACCTAGAGGAGGCACAGGACCGGTTCAGATACTCCACGCTGAAGTTGGCTGCGGGCAGGAGCGGGAATCGAAATCGGTCATCAGGTTTGTAGTGCGCAAACCACGGCACTGCCGCTTCCCATACCATGATGAGATCTCACTGAATATTTTCCAAGTCGGAGGTAGCCTGCGCCAGATGCAGAGGTCGCAAACGGGTTTTGATTCCTTACCCGTACCCGTACCCAGCCACACCAGGGTCGCAAACGGGTACCCGTACCTGGCCGTACCCGTACCCTACCCGGCTGGGTACGGGTAGGGTACGGGTATCGGGGTACCTGATTGCGACCTCTGGGATGGAGCCATGTTGCAGGCGCGGGTGGGTTGATTCTAGGAACTTGAATTGTGAGAAAAGACAAGACGTTGGGAGATGAGCGACAAACGGTTACTCACCAGTGACTCACGGCCTACCCGTACCCGGCCGCACCAGGGTCGCAAACAGGTACCCGTACCCGGCCGGGTACGGGTAGCCGGGTATCGGGTAGGGTATGGGTATCAGGTACCCGGTTGCGACCTCTGGCCAGGTGGCATCTGATGAGTACAGCGATACCTTCCTGGACTTTCGTCGCTTTTATTATATACTAGCGGAAGTACCCGGCTTTGCCCAACGCTGGGTATATCGAGTTTATACCACAAAGTCGTCGCCTGACAGAGTTGCGTGTCGAGGCCTAGTACCGTGCAGAGCCTCCGGCCTCGCCTAGATTGCCCACCCGGCTGAGGCTGGGTGCTGGGGCCGTTAACCCCCCCCCCCTCCCGCGCTACAATAATACTGTCTAATCGCTATAATTTTATTATCTACCGACCCTATAATAGTAACTGCACACATTGGGGTGGGGGGGGAGTGAAGAGGACGTGAAACTTTGATGAATTTACCTCACAGTCGCGTGTTAATGCGTGCGCATATTTATAACGGGAATTAAAAATGGCGTCCACCCCGCAGCGAATGCGTCGCTACCCGTTGCCAGGGGCAACCGCCGTGGTCCGCGCCGGTCGGCAATAGTAAATAAATAAATAAAGCGTTAAATAACTAAATAATGAGAAATCGCACTAAATCGATAATCGGTCCGATTTAAAGTTTAGAGACGAAAAATCGGAAATGCCTAAGTTTACCGCGGGGCCGGGGGCGTGCCCACCTGCAAAAATTAATCTCGCCGAACCCCACGGTCCGAGAGTTACATCCCCCGCAAGGGAGCGTACGCAGACGGACGGACAGACAGACAGATAGATAGACAGACAGATAGACAAAAAATGAATTATAAAGGTTCGATTATTAATATTATTATATATTATTAATACTGTACTTATTTCTGTAATTATAACAGTATAATACTACAATGTTTACTTACGCAAGATTATAAATATTTCAAGGTATCATTTTGTTAATTTATTGAGTTTTGTTTATTTATTTAGTCCTGTTTATTTATTCTTATGTTTATTTTTATTTTATTTGTTCATTTGGGTTTCGCACGCATGTGTCATATAGTTACGGCACTGTAGTTATTTGCATGCACGTTTTTCGCCGGCCAAAAAACATTTGCAAGGCTAAATCAAGACTGTGCTTTGACATTCGTCCATGCCCTGGTCCCTAACCAAACGACAGTGCGAGGTGTTCCTTTACCTGCACCGATAGCAAACCTGAACAGACCCCGGCTGACATTAAGCCCTGGATTATATTAAAATGTCACACCGTGTTATAAGCTTAAATAGCGCCACTATACAGCTTATCTGGAGAGCTGGGTACACACACCCACGTATATACACACACACACACCCAGGTGAACACAGACACACCCACGTGCACACACAACCCATCCCCATGTGTAAACACACGAGGCTTTCCCACCGGGCCAAACCGTGAGATGGCTAATCATCTCACCGTGCCGGGAGAGGGGAGAAGATCGTGTTAATGCATTGTGCCGAGTGGTGAATTCTTGTGACTATTATTACAAAACTAGGATTATTATGCTCCAGGAAGACTTCTTCCAGATGTTTCAACAAAGCAGCTGCCTCTCGCTCGACAAGGGCAATTCTGGAAAACTCAGGGACAGGTGGCACATTTAACATATTTTTTGGAGCAAGTGCTGTTAACGAGCACCTATGCAGTCTTGCCAGCACCTCGCCCGACCGCCTTTGTCTCTCCGGTGACGATTTTTACACAACGCACAAAGCATGGGTACTGATTCGAGGCCAAGTTAACCTAGAGGAAGCCCAGGACCGGTTCATATAATAGTCACTGGTGTTGGCCATAGCGAGTGGGAATCGCCGGGCTCGTAGCCCAACACGCTAACCACTGCGCCACCGCTCCCCATTGTGACCCCACCATTACCAATACCCCCAATTCGCCACTAAGTGACGGTGATGTCACCACGGCGCCTGTGCCAGGCCAGGTGCACTTTGAGGCTGCCACGTGAAGTGTCGAAGGCTCGCTGCTGCCTGGAGGAGGTCTCGGGACAGACCCAGCTGGTGCCGTGGGTTGGCCGTCTTGAGACGACTGGCAGATGCACCACCAGCTGTACCCTCTACTGTGCCAACACACATACAAACATTTATACACACAACAACAACAACAACAACCGCCATTCGCCACTAAGTGGCGGTGACGTCACCACGACGTTTGTGCCAGGCCATGTGCACCTTGAGACAACGTGAAGTGTCGAACGCCCGCCGGCAGGAGGTCACGGGGCAGACCCAGGTGCCACAGGTCGACTGACTGAGATGACCGAGATGACTGGCTGATGCACCACCTGTGCCCCCTACTGTACCAACTTGCATCTGGCGAATAGCCGCAGCGATACCCCACGACACACACCACCACCACACCACTCAATCGGGCCTCCTACTCACGGCACCAACCATCGCCCCCCACCCTCACCAGCTGACTAACACCCGCAAGGCCACTCTTGCACATGAGATTCTATCCCGGGCTCTGGAGTTCTCTCTCAACAACAACAACAACCGCTATTCGCCACTAAGTGGCGGTGACGTCACCACGACGCTTGTGCCAGGCCATGTGCACCTTGAGGCCACGTGAAGTGTCGAACGCCCGCTGGCAGGAGGTCACGGGGCAGACCCAGCAGGTGCCACGGGTCGACTGACTGAGACGACTGAGATGACTGGCTGATGCACCACCTGTGCCCCCCCTACTGTGCCAACTTGCTGTGCTTTAGCCAGACTCTCACACACAGACAGACACCTGGTTAAACAAAATCAACGTTTAACCGAAGCACGTCTCGGTTTATTGCCAAGAATTAGGTCGAGACGAGGACTTGGGGAGGAGGAATTTCGTGCCCTAGGGGAGGGGGGGGGGCAACAAACGTCACGAGAAGCCGCGCCTTGCACCGCTGAACTTTGAACCCCGGTGTCGAACTCGAGTGCTTCAAGTTCCAAGTTAATTTATTAGGTTTAGCCCTGTGAGCCATTCGGCTCTTGAATCGGGTGCAACCGCAACAAACAAAAAACAAAAACATGAACAAAAAAACATCTTAAAGTGAATATGCGACTGAGTGCAAACAGAAAATCCAAGAAAAGACAACAAAATATTGCAGAAAAAAACACCGTACACCAACGCTGCGTGCACAAATCCCAGTGGGATGCAAGTCAAACATCCAACAACAACCACAAGACAACTTAGATTAAATTTCGATTTAAAGCTTTCGTGACTGCAGGGATTCATTTTCTTGGTTCTTTCGGTAAAGTCACGTAGAACAAAGATTAAGGCCATCAGTCTAACTCTGTACTACAACAAACAAACACGGCTAAACCAATACACTTTTCGAAATCACCAAAATAAAGCCATGAAACCAATGAAACAGTGATCATAGGAACTGGCGACCCACGGCATTCGGAAGGAAGCCAGCATTGAGAGGATGGACGTTGAATTTACTCAACCACGAGTGAGGATGTTGGGGGGGGGGTGATTAAACTCCACCAGGGGGGGGGGGGGGGACGTGATTTCACCTCCACCGGGGAGGGGAGGGGGGGGGTGAGGGCCAGGGGCAGAGGTCGCAACCGGGTACCCGATACCCGTACCCTACCCGATACCCGGCTACCCGTACCCGGCCGGGTACGGGTACGGGTAGCCGTTTGCGACTCTGGTGCGGCCGGGTACGGGTAGGCCGTGAGTCACTGGTGAGTCACCGTTTGTCACTCATTTCCCAACGTCTTGTCTCTTCTCACAATTCAAGTTCCTAGAATCAACCCACCCGCGCCTGCCACATGGCTTCATCCCAGAGGTCGCAATCAGGTACCCGATACCCGTACCCTACCCGTACCCGGCCGGGCCGGGTGCGGGTAGGGTACGGCCGGGTACGGGTAGCCGTTTGCGACCCTGGTGCGGCCGGGTACGGGTAAGGAATCAAAACCTGTTTGCGACCTCTGGCCAGGGGACATAACGTCAGCTCTACGAGGTGGACCCGAATTCATCTCCACGAGAGGGACATGAGTCTGTCCCAAATTCCAGAATCTGAATCTATATTTAATGCTGGAGGAATCCGATTAGCAACACAGCTCTTTTTCATTTCGATTTAAAGCTTTCGTGACTGCAGGGATTCATCTTCTTGGTTCTTTCGGTAAAGTCACGTAGAATGGAAATAATAAAATAATAATACAATAAAACATAATAAAATTATTTTAAAACAAATTATTTTATTATGTTTTATAATAAAATGATTTTATTTTTATTAATTTATTATTTCCATTCTACGTGACTTTACCGAAAGAACCAAGAAGCTCTTTTTCACTGATGTCCAATGCTGAGTGAGACCCCCCCTTCTCCTCCTCTTCCTCACCTTTGCCATCTTGATCATCTTCTTGGCGATCTCCAGGTCTCCCTGGTGGTTTTGGCCGATCTCGGCGATGATGAAACACGGGTTCTCATCGCCGATCTTCCTGCCCGGGCACAACTCAAACTCCAGAGGCATTGCGACAAGCTACGAGTACGGTGGTGGTGGAGAAGGAGGAGCGGTGAAGCAAGAACGCGGATGTGGCTGATCCCGAAGCAGATGATATCAGCGGAATAATCAGGAGCAGCCAGGAGATGGTATCAGCGGTATCAGCGGAATCAGCAGGATCAGCAGAATCAGCGGTAACAGCGGAATCAGCGGTAACAGCAGACACAATGTGAACAGCAGAATTGGCAGGAACAGCAATTGACGTGAACAGGTGCAGCGGCAGCAGCAGCAGCAAAGCCCGGAAAAGGATGCACGGGGAGGCACCGAGACACGTGGCGCTCACGACGCCTCCAGTGACGTCACGACGCCTCCACGACGCCGTCAATGACGTCACGACGCCCGGGCATGCGCGTGAGTGACGTCACGACGCAGCCGCGCCCAAAGCGTTTTGCCGACGTATCGAATGGCGTATTCTTAAAGACGACAATACGCGCCAGAAAGTAAGATGCCTTGAACTGTTGCTTAAGATAGTGTCGTGTTATGTGGGGGGGGGGAAGGTGCGTCTTATAATCCGGTCGTTTGCCGGGGACGTCACGCGGCACATGGTTGATGCCCACCCCCTATGACGCGGGCGGCCATCTTCCCTAGGGGGTCGGCCATCTTACCTAGGGGTCGGCCATCTTACCTAGGGGTACATTGCACGTGGGGACATTAAAGGGTCACTCAAAATTTGTTTTTGTTTTTATTTAAAGTACCTTTTATTATTTAAGTACCACACGTGTACACCTCAGGTTAAAACAATGTGAATTACTTATCGAGAGGCGAGGGGGTGATTGAAGCTCATTGTACGAAAGCACGTGTTTTCGTTTTGGTGGTGGTTGATTGTAAAAAGACGCTAACCAAAAAACCGCCCCCAAGGGCTACGAATGTCAGACTTGAGTGGCGAGTTGACAAGCAGGCCATCGACAGATTCCTCACGAACGTTACAGTTAAAGGAAGCCAATGATAATAGCAAGGGGCACCAAAGGGGGGCGGTGGTGGTGGTGTGCCCAGGACCAAGTCCAGCCACCTTCTCCCCGCAGTGATGTTTGCACACACCAGGCACGCATTTGAAGCTGAAGCAACCTTGGTGGATAGTTCTAGATTTGAAGCTTTCGTGACTGCAAGGATTCATATTCTTAGGTTTTTTTCGGTAAAGTCACGGAGGTAAATTTTTTTTATTTTACTTTCATTAAATTTTTTCCTACGCGACTTTACCGGAAAAAAACCTAAGAATATAGGTGGATAGTATAAGTTCTGACACCACGTGGCAAGGTGGTGATCTGGAGTTGGGGTTTCCCGTTTCGTAGTGCGGTATAGAAACACCCGCACCACCATTGCCCAACAAGATAGATATTTTCAAGTTGTACCACGTAAGCGTCACGTGCTGGGAGCTCTAGGAATCGTGTAATGATACTCGCAGCACGTGGAATAAAACATTGAACACATCGAACAGGATAAACAAGTCGGTGGTTTCCTACTCAGTGAATATTGAGATTTGTTTTACATCCCGAAGCTTGTTGAAATTCCACGTTCCTATGGCCGGAATGGTGAGAATCTCCTTCGGTCAACCACTGTTCACTTTACAAAAGTGGTACAGTACTCATTTAGAAACTCAACGCGAATTAACACGCCACCTGAACTCGCACCCTTTCGATTGCGAGCAGCCGACTCTAGCGCCGAGCTTCCCAGCCAAACAACACGCAGTCGAACCCGAGTAGAAGACGCGGAGGAGCTGCACAGCACACACACACAACAGCGAGGACACGTGCAGTCGAACACAGAATTTGTTAGAAATTTATTGACCGGTTGCGAGGGTGAAGCGCCGAGGTTTGACAGCGCCGTTCGTTTGTAATCGCCGCTCCCCCACCACGCCCCAGCTGCACTGGCAATTCACACCTCCCATCACATCCCTCACTCCATCAACCCTAACCGCCCTCTCCTCTACCCCCAAAGCCCATGAGCGACACACCCCCCCCCCCCTCTCTCCCAGTCAAATCACACTGCACGGACTCCCAAACCCCCCCAGAGAACCCGGACCAACTAAAATTTGTTTTCCAGAGGTGGTGGGGAGGGGCTACTCACAAACATTCAAATTTTAAAAATAAAAACACAAGACAGCAACGGCACTGGAAGATAAACGTGAACGCAAAATGCAGAAGCGGCAATATAAAAGTGGCCGTTCTCGGACTGAATTTCGATGGGACCATGGAGCAAGGGTATGCGCGCAAGTGGGCACTGGGGGGCCCGGTTTCCCAAACTCCCAACGCTTGCAAGTGACCACATTACACGGTACAGTGTGAGATTTATAATCGCGTCCGTAAGAGGCCTGCATCTCTAGACACGCCGAGTAGAAACAGAGGGACGAGGGGAAATGTGGCATTTCGCCAGCCGTCGTTAAGAGAAACCGTCAAAGCTACAGACGGTCTTGAGCTCTGAACCATAACGATACCGCAGGGATCGATAGCACAGATGGCCTGGGAAAGGGACTTCCAAAATAAGGTGGTAGCAGAAGATGACGTTTACACCAATGGTCTCCGTTCCAAGTGGAAACGAAGTCACAACGATGCTGCGCACATCCGATGATTGGCTCGTGCGTCGCACACGTGCGCGTGCTGGTTAAAATCAATGTGTCGCGCGTAACTAGAGTGCGTGCGGCGAATGTGTCCAACGTCACACATTTTCTCTCTGGAACAGGACACTCCACCTTGCTGGGAGGGACTCGTTCACCAAACATCAGGCGCGTGTCGCTTGTGGCGACTTAATCTGCATTGGAAGTGGTTGGTTGAACAAGGGGAGGCGCGTCATCGTGTGGCGTGAGGAATGTAGTCTGGGAAACCCTGTCCCCGAGTGGGTTGGTGGCGGGGGTCACAAGGGCACTTGTAGGGGCTTAAAGGAGATAAGTCTAACCACTTTCCTAACGTACAAGGCCCTACGTCTCACCACTAAACTAACGGCACAAATGCAGTTCTCACCTGTTTATCAATGAACGTAATTGACAGGTGATTGCTTTTCTAAATCGGTGAACGATGAGTTAGGGGAATATCGGGGAAGGTAAAAAGGGGGGGGGGGAGCAATGGTAGAATTAGAGGATACAGGGGGAGGGAAAAAGAGGGATGAGTCGGGGAGAGTGAGGGGATAGGCTAAAGGGTACAATTCTGACAAGGGAAAACTGGGTACATGACAGACAGGTAGCGCCATACAGGGAGGGTTACTCGCGGTAGAGGAAGGGTTATGGGGGACGTACAGGGAGGACCATGAGGGTACCGGGATGACTTGGGGATTCTGGGAGATTCAAGACTTGAGACAGGGGCAGGTTGGGGGAAGAGGGTAGTAGCGATGGGAGTACAGGGTGAAACAAAGGAAATGAATGGCCAGGAGTACCGGTAAGGTTCAAGGGGGATACAGAAAATTCAAGGGGCTAAAGGCATGGGGGGTTAGGGGTACAGGGGTGGTTATGCGGGTACAGGGAGTTCATGGGTGACACAGAGGGTAATAATGGAAGGGAGAGGAGGTACGGGGTCGGGGGAAGGTTGCGACCTCGGGTCACGGGGCTGCGGCTGTGGGTGAGGCCGCGCGGGGAGATGGGGAACGCGAGCGGCTGCCGGAAGCAGAGCGGGCGCGTTTCCGTGGCGACTGAGATCGGGAGCCCTTGCGCAAAGCGGGGGAGGTGGAGCGTTTCCGTGACACCGGGGACGCCGATCGCTTACGTGGCAACGGGGAAGCGGACCGTTTCCGCGGCGACGGAGAAGCGGACCGCTTCCTTGGCAACGGGGAAGCGGATCGCTTCCGCGGTGACGGGGAAGCCGATCGTTTCCGCGGTGACCGAGAAGGGGATCGTTTCCGTGGCAACGGGGAAGCGGATCGCTTTCGCGGCAACGGGGAAGCCGAGCGTTTCCGTGCGGATGGGGAAACGGAGCGTTTCCGTGGAGACCGGGAAGCAGACCGTTTCCGTGGCGACGGGGAAGCCGACCGCTTACGCGGCGAGCGGGAAGCCGACCGCTTACGCGGCGAGCGAGACCCGGAGCGTCTCCGCGGAGACCTAGAGCCCGAGCGTCTCCGTGGCGACCGAGACCCGGAGCGTCTCCGTGGCGACCGAGATCCCGAGCGTCTCCGTGGCGACCGAGACCCCGAGCGTCTCCGTGGTGACCGAGACCCGGAGCGTCTCCGTGGCGAACGGGAGGGCGAGCGACGGCGGCTCCTGCTTCGCGAGCTGCAGAAGAAAATGGGAGCGAGGGGGGAAGAGTTTTAGACAGCTCGGGTTTCCCCATTCTGTGTTGCCGTACATCGCCACACCACCCCCCCCCCCGTGTTGCGAGTGTGGTTGTGCGAGCCTGCTATCGTGCCACAGCAGACGTCCATTACTCACCGGGAGCGGCTACGCGAGCCAGATCTGTAAAATACACACACACACACACACAGACCGGCTCCATTAATCACCACGAGGCGTTTAACTATTCACACGCATGGTCATTCACAAGAAAATTAAACACAATCCATATAAATAACATCACAAGCTGAGAAAGGTGTTTGTTGTAACCTTCTGAACCTGCCCTTACAGGACATCTGTTAAAAAAAGTTTTATAGCTCATCAGATTCCTCCAGTATAAAAGATTCTGATTCTGCATCACGCCACTGTTGGCGGAAGTGCCTCTAATGGAGGGAGTTCTAGACAGCCCTTCAAGAGAGCATTTGGCCTACTTTTCCAAGATATATAGACATGCCGTGTGTGTCTGCGCGATGTGTGGGAAGTGGTCGTGTAGCAATTGGTGCGTTGCTCCCGATCCTGGCAACCCGAGTTCGATTCCCGCTCGTGGTCAACACCAGGGATTATCCGAACCGGTCCTGGACCTTCCCTAGTTCGACTCAGCCTAAAATGAGTCCCTGGTGCGGTGTGTAAATATCGCCAGACTAAGGCGGCCCCGGGTGCGGTGGGCCACCCCACCCCCTCACGTGCCGTGCTAACCATCATAGGTGCTCGCTAACAGCACTTGCCACAACAGGCTATACAGGGGGCTGGTTATTGTCAAGTCTTTTTTTGTCTTTGTGTGGGCAGGCGTTCATCACCTTGAGGCGCGCTGCCGCGTCAGGCGAATGCGGCGCCCATACAGCTCCGAGTTGTCGAGCTTGTCAAGTGCGCGGCGCATGTCGGCGAGCGTGCGGAACTCGATGACGCCCTCGTTGGCTCGCCCACGGTTAGTGTCCGCGTAGGTCACCTCGCCCGCCTGCCGCATGTGGTCCTGCATGTGCGCAATAACCGGGGGAGGGGACGGCACAGTGTCGTCGTCATCATCATCATCACTATCAGGGGATCCGCTCAATATTAGTAACATTTTCAAAAGAGTAAACAAGAAGATAAACAAGAAGAGGTTAATGAAGGTTGAAATCAACATTGTTTTTGTGTTGGAAGTTAGAGTCTGTACTGGGTTTAGTGTTGGAGGATAGGGTTTGGTGTCTGTACTGGGTTTCGTGTTGGAGGTTAGGGTTGCAGTCTGTATTGGGTTCAGTGTTATAGGAGGATAGGGTTGGAGTCTATACTGGGTTTAACGTTGGGGGATAGGGTTGGAGTTTGTACTGGGTTTAGTGTTGGAGGTTAGGGTTGCAATCTGTATTGGGTTCAGTGTTATAGGAGGATAGGGTTGGAGTCTATACTGGGTTTAACGTTGGGGGATAGGGTTGGAGTTTGTACGAGGTTTAGTATTGGAGGTTAGGGTTGCAGTCTGTAATTGATTTAGTGTTAAAGGATACGGTTGGGTTGGAGTCTGTATCGAGGTTAGTACAAGCGAGTTGAGTAAAGGCAGTCCAACTGCAGCAGGGTTCACAGGGTAGCAGAAATGTTTGGTGCTGGTAACTTAGACAGGGGGGCCCTCGTATCATTACTTGCACCAGCAAGGATCTTGCCAATCACGTTACGGGCAATGGTTGGGACCATCGCCACGTCACACCGCTCGTACCTTCAGGTCTTGCCAGCTGCAGCGGCTAGATAGATTCTCCACAACGAGACGGTACTCGGTGCGTACAGGTGGACCGAACCGGCGCCCATGGCCTGAGCAGCACATCGGTTACATCAACACAGCAGGGACACGCACACACAGCGGGGACACACGCATACATTAATAACAACGACACGCTCATCATATATAACAGTTTCACAAACCACAATTACACATTAATCATACGCAACAATTACATACACATACAGCAGCACATAAAGCAAAACTACTGGCCACTCGGACACCAATTACACGCATGAAACACACAAAGACCACATCAACATACATACCACACACATCACAATCACACACAACCACAAAATCTCACACCATGCCCATACAAATTTATCACAAAATTCCACACCTCAATCACACATACAGCACACACACCACAAATGCATGCAAATCACGCACACGCATCAGAAACACATCACCTACACGTGCCATGCAGTTGAGTACACAACACATGCACGCCATACACAAATTGTGAATGCGTGTGCGCACACACACGTGTGATACCCTTTATAGCCTACATAGACTGTTGGGGCAAGGGCTGTCAGAAAAACTAAGCCCGACTGCTTTTTTTCCCCCAGCGCTAATGTGCACGCACTGCACTAGGTACTCATTTTAAAGTGGGAGTCCATCTAGGGGAGGCCCAGGACCGGTTCAGATATCACTCGCCACCGACATTAGCTGTGGCCGGGAATCAAACTCAGGTCACTGGGTTTGTAGCACAGTGTACTAAGAACTGCGCCACCTCTCGCACGCACACACTCACGCAAACATAACACACAAAACAGCAGCCACCATTCACCACTAAGTGACGGTAAGGTCACCACAGCGCTTGTGCCAGACTAGGTACACTGTGGCCACATGCAGCGTTAAGGCTTGCTGTCATGGGACAGACAGGTGTTTATGGGTTAACTGACTGAGATGCACCAACTGTGCGCCCCACTGTGCCACCTCGCTGTGTTTAGCCGCCCGGCGCTCTGCTCGTTGGAGGGCGGCTACCTTCAACTGCCCAGTAGCGACCTTCAAGAGCCTCCTCCACAGAGACCGATCTTGACACCGCCGGTACCAGTCATCGACAAGTCCAATCAGCTCCAAATCCTCCCGTACCACATCAGACCATCTCTTCTCTAGCCCATGCCGTGCCCGTTTAGTCCCGTCTATCCGGCCCACAGAAGCTGCTTGAGCAAGCGGTTCGATCCGCACTGGACCGGATCAAGACAGACAGTACATATGTGATACACAGTACAAATGAGATAGACAGTACGGATTTTTATTTTATCTTGATTCGAATCACGACCCCAAATCATTAACTTGAGCAAACAAAACTGTACAGAAAACCAATCTGACGTGGTTAAATCACAACAAAATTAATCAAGCCACTGTGGTGGGTGGAGTTGGGGTTAATCGATTAGCGGGTGATTATGGGTGGTTGGCAGAGTGGCTGGGGACGCGATTCAAGTCCAGCATTTTCTGTAAACGATGAGAAACCCCCATCACGACATTTGGTCCCTTAAACAACAAAACGGCCAAAGGTTCAGCTCTGCCCAGCTGGTGGTTTACACAAGGCGAAGAGCATTCATTGAACATACAAAGGCGGCGGTCACATGACATGCATGCAAGGCATAACCCAACTACTAACAATTTTAATTTTACCATAATACAAGTCATGCCTCTTGCTTTTCTTAAGTGTTGTTAAATCGACCGAGGGGAGTGACGGGGTGGGTGTACTTAGCATATCATTCGTGGGTAGGGGAGGGGAGGAGAGGGGAATTACCTGGGCTGGAGTGTCGGGTGGTACCTGCAGAATCGCGAGGCGGCGGACCCCCCCAGCGACCATCGCGGGAGGAGTCACGCGCGCGCTCGACGATCACGCGCATGCCCATCATGTCCTTCCCGTTGAGTTCATAGACGGCTTCATCCGCGTCGCGGGCATCCTCAAACTCCACAAAGCCAAAGCTACGCACATGCACACACACGCACGCACACACGTGCGCGCGCGCACACGGCCATCACGCCGGCAGGGACAGACGCACGGGGGGGGGGGAAGAGAGATAATGGAGAGATAATGCAGATAGAAAAATTAGCGAGATAATCGGAGACGGTTTAGACGGATGAGGAGACGACGCCAGTTACAATGGCGGAGGTGATATTAGAGAACCCCGGACCACCTTGATAGCTCGCTCACAGACGTAAAAACATGGGCGTGGGTACATCGCCAGAGACGTAGAAGCAAACATGGAGGAAGATTTGTTATTTATTAAAATGTTGAACCGATTGCAAGGATGTTCCTCCTCCCCTTATTCCCATCTTTCTTCAGGGCGATACGGCAAATGAAAGATGTGCGGGGAGATCTAATGAAATATATTTTCGACAATCTCCATCTTCGCTTTCACTTTTCAATCTCTCCGTTATTATATAAAGACCGATCCACACAGCTCTCTGCACAGTCTGCTTTTGAAGTATTTGGCAACTATCGTTTTTTTTCCCCACGTGATAAGTAATTTTTAGTTGAGCCATCATTTGTGGCCTGGTCGCTGAGCTACATCGCTCAGGGGGCCTTAACCTGGTAAAATATAAACTGTTCATAGTTTAGTTTGTTTCATCACCAATCTGTGCTTACTTAACCCTATTCCATCTCCAATCTCTCTCGCCTATTAACCAAATCTCTCACCACCTATCTCTGCCGTGCCATCTCTCATTTTTTCCTCTTTATTTCCCATCTCTCCGCATCTTTTGGTCGTTACATCCAACTCTCTACCCCATCCGCATCTCTAAATTATTCCCTATCTCGTCGTAATTTTCATTTCTCTCTCGTCGCCAATTTCTTATCTCCCTCTCAATAATCCGCATGTTTAATATTCACTTAGCTCTCCATCCCTCTATCAACTAACACCGGTTCCCTATTCCCCCTTTAACACACACATCGATTGTTTGCCTGTTTGAATCGCGACTCGTGTAACCACGAGTGTAGCTAAGAGCCGTACTGTACAACATCTGCACCGTCGGAGCACGACCATGAAATATAAACTCAGCTCGTTGGGGCCTTCCGGCTAGAACAAATAACATCCTGAAATCGAACCTTCTCTGCCCCTTGTACACATCTCCCCACATGCATCTCCCCCAACCAGCCCTCCATACACCTCAAACGATGAATCTCCATCTCTGTGTATCCACCTACCCCCCCACCACCACCACGTTTCTCGAGACATCTTCCTCCACGACTGTATTGCTTCAACAGTGTACATCTCTTATATTTATTTATATACATTTTTTTTTTATCTAACGTGACTTTACCGAAAAAACCTAATAGTGTACATCTCTCCCATTGTGTCGCTCCCTCCCCTCCCCCTATCTTCCCCTCAACCACCAATAACACCTCTATACCCTCACCGATCCATCTCTATTAAAACATCTCTCTCTCGCTCAACCCCCCCCCCACGTGCAACATCTTCTTCCCCGTGCTCCATCTTGATACAGCTATCGTGCTGTGACGGTTCCACCTGAAGACGGAAGCTTGTGTTGCCTCCGAAACGTCGTGAGTTTTATTTAATTTTTTATTTTACTTTTACTAATTTTATTTTTTTTACCTACGTGACTTTACCGAAAAAAACCTAATAATATCATGGTGGGGGGTTGTGGAGGGTTGTGAGCCCTCCCCTCCCCCACAAGCCCCGCCCCCCTCGGGCCTACCCCTCCATTCCCGCGCCTCTTTCCCGCGCGCCTTGCGGCTTTCCCCCCCTCCCCTCTGGGCTCCGTCCCGACCACCACCACCACCCCCTCACACACGCCGCCACCACCACCACCACCGCACAAAACCAACCGCCCCGTACCCATTCTTGACGGTGATGTCGACGAGACGGCCGAAGCCCTTGAAGAATCGCTCCACGTCCCGTTCGCGCGCCTGGTAGCTCAGCTTTCCGATGTAAACTCGCGCCATGGCGGCGGCAGCGGCGGCAGCGCGGCCGGAAAAGGAAGACTCCTGGCGGTGGAGGGGGGGTTGACGTCACTTCCGTCAGTAAATAAGGAGGGGGGACGTCGGTGACGTCACAGCCGCTCGCGCTCTCCGCGATGTTATTATTCGTTGGCGGCGGGAGGGGGCGGGTCGTGACGTCATCCGCCGCTTGTGTCTTGTGGCGAGATGACGTTGAGAAATGGGTGACGTCATTTCGCGAATGATTTCGTGACGTGCTGATGGTTTTTACTGCTGCTGCTGCTGAGTGGCGAGGAAGGGCACTAGAGCTGTGACGTCACTGTAACTTCAGAATATCGTAATACAGTATGAGGTTTAACGACGCATATTTAGGCGATCTAACCCCACCCCAAAACAACTATATTATGAATTATAATCATGCTAATCGCCACAGCTGTCTACCCATACGGTTTTGCCCGTATTTTTGTACAGGAAAATTGAGTTTTCAGGTCCATCCAGCGTGCAGACGTTTCAATATGTGCACAAATCTGTGTTTGTGTCTGTTTGTGTTTATCTGCCTTGTGATGGGACTTTGTGGGATGAACGTTGAGATTTATAAAGGGCACGGGGTGACCAATAAGGTCGGAATTGGTCTGTAATAAGGTCGCCACTGATAAGGGGTTGACAAGTATGGGTTTATCTTCTTGGTTCTTTCGGTAAAGTCACGTAGAAGGAAAATAAAATAATAACAAATCAAATAATAATAAAGTCACGTAGAAGGAAAATAAAATAATAATACATCAAATAATAATAAAGTCACGTAGAGGGAAAATAAAATAAAAAAAAATAAAAAATATTATGCTTTATTTTATTATCCTTCTACGTGACTTTATCGAAAGAACCAAGAAGATGAATCCCTGCAGTCACAAAAACTTTAAATCGAAAAGTATGGGTTTATTTATTCATAATCAACGTAGTAGGTGGAAATAAAATAACTAAATTTATATTCTTGGTTCTTTCGGTAAAGTCACGTAGAAGGGAAATAATAAAATAATATAAATATAATTCTCACGACGTTTCGAATGCAACACAAGCAATCATCATCAGGTGTAAAATCCACAGCAAGAAAATTTAGAAAATTCTAATAAAATATAAAGAAAATTGAGAAAATTCTTGCTGTGGATTTCACACCTGATGATGATTGCTTGTGTTGCAGTCGAAACGTCGTGAGAATTAGTATTTTTTAAATATTTTTTTAATTTTATTATTTCCCTTCTACGTGACTTTACCGAAAGAACCAAGAATATGAATCCCTGCAGTCACGAAAGCTTTAAAGCAAAATGTAACGAAATTTAGTTATATAAATATATTTTTATTTTATTTTTTTTCACCTACGTGACTTTACCGAAAGAACCAAAGAATATGAATCCTTGCAGTCACGAAAACTTCAAATCTAGAACTAATCACATTTGTGTAACAAAAATGCAAATGTGCTTTGATGGGCTGCACTACCAGAGAGAGCCTCTCTGATGGCTTTGTCTCACCAGTGCTCGACAAAAACAGCGCAGCACAAGGACAACGCAAACTAAAACAAATCAATAATACCTCCGATTAAGAAGTTATATCTATGGGACCCTTTTGCCACCACTCTTACTTATCAACATATCGACTCAAATACGGAACAATGCTTTTGGACAATGCAATGCTGCAAAACGTTGAAAATTCCACGCGAATGGTCTCTCTCCTAACACGAGATGGCGTTGGATTTGGTCTAAAGCAACATCTGGCGACGCCGCTGCTGCTGCTGCGTTGGCAGTGTGGTGCAGTCACAATAAACAAGAGAAACTCAACACTCGACCGTGTCAATAACAACACTGTTTGGCCTGAATAGAAAGAAACATATAACAGGGGACGTATCGGGCAATGTCCCTTCTTCATAGCACATAACATAACACATTAAGCTCACCCCCCTCCATCCCCCCATGCTATCTGATAATAATGTATACCTCTTAAAGCCACCCACCTCTTACTTAAAGATCATCTTTTATTAAATATCACCTCTTCCTTAAAGGTCCCACCACTTTCTTGAAGACCACCTCTTCCTTAAAGGGCACCTCTTAAAGACCACCTCTTTCTTAAAGGCCTCACCTCTTCCTTAAAGGTGATCTTTTTCTGAAACGCCACCTCTTCCTTAAAGATCCTACCTATTTCTTAAATGGCACCTATTTAAAGAAAACCTCTTTATTAATGTCCCCACTTATTTCTTAAAGGCCCCACCTATTTCTTGAAGACCACCTCTTTCTTAAAGGTCACCTCTTAAAAAAACACATCTTTCTAAAGAGGTCATCTCTTTCGCTTGGCTTTTGAGCCGCACTGAGTTTGGCTCTTCCGCACATCAGAGCCGCTGTAATTCATCACGTCCGTGAAATATCGTGCAGCGCGTTACACACCACACGATTATTATTATTATGTCGGTGGCACGTGGGTGCTTTTGTCACTCCATGTTCGACCATACTTCACCACGCTGGACAGTTCGGGTTGGTGATGGGAAGGCCGGGGAACTTAAGAACCGGTTCAGATACACTCTAAACTAGTCGCTGTTGTTAGCCGTGGTTGGGAATCCAACTCGGGTCGACGGGTTTTCGGAGAACACTGCGCCAACCACTGCACCACCGCTCCATTGTCATACCCATGCCGCTGCATTGCATTTTACAAATCCTAAATGTATCTTTAAATATATTCGCTACACATGCCGTGCAGATATTGTTGGCAATTCGACTGTTGGACGAGCGCCTTCAAACGCCTGTGCGGTGCCATGGGGGGTTGTTTGACCATACTTCACCACACTTGGGTCAGTGCGGATTTTCTGAAGGCCGGCAGCGTGACTGCATCATGCACGTGTGCATGCATGGTGGTGGAAAATTCGATGTAAGTGTGGGGCGGCCCAAACGTGGACTCAACCCCAGTTTTTGCTTTATTGGAGCCGTCTGTTTCTGACAACGACCGCTGTGTGAGTCCCTGAAGCGACGACACCCACGCCCAAAACTTAAAATCCAAGTTCTTTAGTAGCGATGTTTGAATGCACCGACATGGCCGTTACAAAACCGCCGAGATAGAGAGACAGAGAGAGACAGAGAGAGAGACAGAGAGAGAGACAGAGAGAGACAGAGAGAGAGACAGAGAGAGACAGAGAGAGACAGAGAGAGACAGAGAGAGAGACAGAGAGAGACAGAGAGAGACAGAGAGAGAGACAGAGAGAGACAGAGAGACAGCCCAGCCTCAAAATATTCACTGCAAAGTGGAAAAACGAGAGAAGTCAAAAGAGGCCGAGGCAAGACAGCGGGGGGAGACGTCAAGCAGCAACGGGACGACATCACAGAGCTCAGAGCCAAGTAAACATGCAACGTCGGACCCAAGTTGGCACGCGGTTGGAACCGTTGACTCAGCGTTCAATGTTTACTGGGATGTTATACTACTGGACAGGGGCAAGGAAGGAATATAATATAATTAGGGAGGCCTTTGTTGACAATAAAAAAAAGCAAGGATCGGACCCAGGATCTCAACAGTGCTGGGTTACATAGTTCAGGGGCCCAACGTTCCGAGACTAGGAGGGGGTCTGGGGGGACGGTGGGTGGGGGGGCAGGAGGGGCTGGGAGAGTTATCAGGGGGGTGTCCAGAGTCGGGGGGGGGGGATAAGGGGATCCAGGGTCCCAGGTCCAGGGCCCCCGGGGCGAGGATTTGGCACAGTGTCACCGGCACTGCCATTGTGAATATCTTTGTAGAACGTCGAAAACGCCCAGCGTGGAGGACAGAGAGACAAGTTTCAAGTTTAATTTATTCGGTATAGCCCTGTGAGCCATTTGGCTCTTGAATCGGGTGCAACCGCAACAAACAAAAAAACAAAAACATGAACAAGAAAACATCTTAAAGTGACTATGTGCAAACAGAAAAATCCAGAAAAAACTGCAAAGTCTTTCACCAACGCTGTGCAAAAATCCCAATACACGCGGATAGGTACACGCAAAATATTGCAAAATTAGACGAAATTCGCTCAAGTGCAGGAGGAGTTAAACGGATCGTTCAATCTCGAGTTCTGCGGGGAACGACGGCGGGCTGGGGGAGGCCTCCATCCAGCAGTGGATATATCGCATGGCTGATGATGCGCTGATGGAACCCAGGCTATCTCAGACACGGCCGTTACAAAGCTATTTAGACAAAGCTACAGCATCTCCATGGTACTGGCATAGTAGGACTTGGCCCTGATGAACCTCACTCAGTCACCCTGCCTCATCAGCAGTTTTAGATGTTTATAGAGAGTGGGAGGCTGCAAAAAACTATCTCCATGTCTCCCCCCCCCACATCTCTTCCTCTCTCTCTCTCTTCCTCTCTCTGCTCTGTCTCACTCCCCCACCTCTACCCCCTTCTCTCCCCCCTCTATCTTCCCCTTCTCTCTGCTCCTCCGTCTTTACACCTTCCCTCTCTTTTCCCGCGTCTTCCCCTCTCTTCTTTCTCTCTTCCATCCGCCATCTCACCCCCCAATCTCCACTCTCTCCTTCACATCTCTCCATCTCCCTCCTCTCCCCCCATCCCCAAACAACCTTTCCTGTGGCTCGACTCCCTCGCCCGCAAAAATGCGAGGTGGGGGTTGGGTTTGAATCTGCAGCCCCCCCTCATTCTCCTGCTTCTCCTCCTCCTCTGCCCCCATTCCCTCCCCCCTGCGGGAGTTGGATCCTGGCTCCCCCACCACTCATTTCCCCCCTTCTTGCCGCAGCTCGGCTGAGAAGGAGGACGGAGCAGACACTCGGCCAGTGTTGCTCCACACACCCACACACACAGACACATAGTTGCTGTGATTCCAGGGACGGGTTCCTGGAATCGAGAACCAGATCTCCCGGAGGTCCTCATCGAGAAGTTCCTGATCGAGAAGGTTCCGGCTCTAGGGGAAGGTCCGACTAAACGACAAAAGCACAACAAGATCCGGCCACATAACAAGGTCCGTGTCAAAGAGAGTGTCTGTGCAGATCTAAGAGAAAGTCTTCATCGAGAAGAAGGTCCGACTCAAACAGAAGGCCCTGCTGAAGAGAAGGACTGGCCCCAGTGCAAGGTCTGGATGTTGGATAAGGTGCTGTGAAGTATTTTGGTTCGGCTGCAAGGCGAAGTTCCAGCTACAGAAGGCCCATCCCACCAAGACGAAGAAGATCTTCATTTCAAAGAAGGTGCGGCTCCAGACACTCTTGATCCAGAAAAAGGTCCTGGTTGAGAAGCTCCTAATCGAGAAGCTTCCGACTCTAGGACAAGGTCCGACTCAACAATCTCCAGCTACGGAGGGTCCATCCATCCCCACTAAGAAGGTCCCCTTATCCAGCAGAAGACCACCTCCAGGTGGGAGTGGAGGTCTGGACCCGAGTGGCGGTGGATATCGAGGGACGGTGCGGAGCCTCCATCATGATGAGGGGTAAGGGACCTGCCTTGCAGCCACCGTCAGGGGTTAGACTCCAGGTCGGGTCAGAAGGTCGGGATCATGTACCACGAATGGGCCTCATCAGCTTCACGGAAACGCGTCATGAATTTGTGTTCTGCGTTGCGTTGTCGCGTTGAATGGGGTCCCGTGGATTAGGTGGAGTGTTCTTGCCGATAACATCCAGTAATGTGGTAGCATTTGTGCAACGAACCTGACCTCCGCTGATGAGAACACAGAATGTCAAAGGCGGTCCAGAGTTTGTGCTTGCTAAAACGAATGCTGCGGGTTTCTATCGCTATGGGCATTTAATAATAGGCGCTGATGGACTAGAATATTACTATTGATATGTGGAGCCACACAGCCGAGTTTGGCTTAATATGCATTTAGCCCTAATGCTAAGCCTGAACCCAGAAATAACCCTAGCCTAAGCAGTAGCCCTTTATTCACCACTATAATGACAATTACGGGTACTGGTCTAAACTCCTGGAGCTAACATAAATGTTAAACTAAAGTATAGCTCTAACCAGAGCAGTTCACCTAAGCCATATTCCTAACCATAGGTCGAACCCTATCACGAAACCTAACCCCTAACCCGAGCACTAAAACACACCACTATCCCTCGCGCTAAACCTAACCAATAACGTTAACCCTCATCCCTAAACCTAACACCGATGCATAATCCTAGCTTTTACCCGTAACTCTAACCTCCTGGTTATAACCCACAGACCTAGCTCTAACCCTACCTTTAGCCCTAAGCCTAAAAGTAGCCTAAACCCTAACTCTTAGCCCTATTTATAGCCCTAATCTTAACTCTAGCCCTAACCTAAGTTCCCAAACTGACTCTAGCTGTAGCTTTAACCCCTAACTCCAGCTGTAGCTTTAACCCCTAACTCTAGCTCTAACTTTAACCCCTAACTCCAGCTGTAGCTTTAACCCCTAACTCTAGCTCTAACTTTAACCCCTAACTCTAGCTCTAACTTTAACCCATAACTCTAGCTGTAACTTTAACCCCTAACTCCAGCTCTAACTTTAACCCCTAACTCTAGCTCTAACTTGAACCCCCTAACTCTAGCTCTAACTTGAACCCCTAACTCTAGCTGTAACTTTAACCCCTAACTCTAGCTGTAACTTTAACCCTTAACTCTAGCTCTAACTTTAACCCCTAACTGTAGCTGTAGCTTTAACCCCTAACTCTACCTCTAACTTTAACCCCTAACTCTAGCTGTAGCTTTAACCCCTAACTCCAGCTGTAGCTTTAACCCCTAACTCTAGCTCTAACTTTAACCCCTAACTCTAGCTCTAGCTTTAACCCCCTAACTCCAGCTCTAACTTTAACCCCTAACTCTAACTGTAACTTTAACCCCTAACTCTAGCTGTAGCTTTAACCCCCTAACTCCAGCTCTAACTTTAACCCCTAACTCTAGCTCTAACTTTAACCCCCTAACTCCAGCTCTAACTTTAACCCCTAACTCCAGCTGTAACTTTAACCCCCTAACTCTAGCTCTAACTTTAACCCGTAACTCTAGCTCTAACTTTAACCCCTAACTCCAGCTGTAGCTTTAACCCCTAACTCCAGCTCTAACTTTCACCCCTAACTCTAGCTGTAGCTTTAACCCCTAACTCTAGCTCTAACTTTAACCCCTAACTCCAGCTGTAGCTTTAACCCCTAACTCCAGCTCTAACTTTAACCCCTAACTCCAGCTGTAGCTTTAACCCCCAACTCTATCTCTAACATTAACACCTAACTCTAGCTCTAACTTTAACCCCTAACTCCAGCTCTAACTTTAACCCCCTGACTCCAGCTCTAACTTTAACCCCTAACTCTAGCTCTAACTTTAACCCCTAACTCCAGCTCTAACTTTAACCCCCTGACTCCAGCTCTAACTTTAACCCCTAACTCTAGCTGTAACTTTAACCCCTAACTCGAGCTGTAACTTTAACCCCTAACTCTAGCTCTAACTTTAACCCCTAACTCTAGCTCTGACTTTAACCCCTAACTCCAGCTGTAGCTTTAACCCCTAACTCCAGCTCTAACTTTAACCCCTAACTCTAGCTCTAACTTTAACCCCTAACTCTAGCTCTAACTTTAACCCCTAACTCTAGCTCTACCTTTAACCCCTAACTCCAGCTGTAACTTTAACCTCTAACTCTAGCTCTAACTTTAACCCCTAACTCTAGCTCTAACTTTAACCCCTAACTCCAGCTGTAGCTTTAATCCCTAACTCTAGCTCTAACTTTAACCCCTAACTCCAGCTGTAACTTTAACCCCTAACTCTAGCTCTAACTTTAACCCCTAACTCCAGCTGTAGCTTTAACCCCTAACTTCAGCTCTAACTTTAACCCCTAACTCTAGCTCTAACTTTAACCCCTAACTCCAGCTGTAGCTTTAACCCCTAACTCTAGCTCTAACTTTAACCCCTAACTCCAGCTGTAGCTTTAACCCCTAACTCCAGCTGTAGCTTTAACCCCTAACTCTAGCTCTAACTTTAACCCCTAACTCCAGCTGTAGCTTTAACCCCTAACTCCAGCTCTAACTTTAACCCCTAACTCTAGCTTTAACATTAACCCCTAACTCTAGCTCTAACTTTAACCCCTAACTCTAGCTATACTCTTTGTTTTTTTTCGGTAAAGTCACCTAGGTAAAAAATATAATAAATTAAAATGAAAACACGTAAATTAAATCACGAAGTTTCGAAGACGGTAGCTTGTGTTGCCTCCGAAACGTCGTGATTTAATTTATTTGTTTTCATTTTAATTTATTTTATATTTTTAACCCACGTGACTTTACCGAAAAAACCAAAGAGTATGGATCCTTGCAGTCACGAAAACTTCAAATCTAGAACTAACTCGAGCTGCAACTTTAGCCCTAAGGGGCCGTCCATAAATGACGTCACGCGATTTTGGACGATTTTTGACCCCCCCCCCTCGTGACACGGCGTCACAAAAAGTCAAAACCCCCCTTCAAATATGACGTCACAAAGCTCTGCCCCCCCCCCCCCCAATAAAACATGCTTCAAATCGCTTTAAACTATTGCCATTGTAGTGCGTATTTAATGTGGCGCTGCACTCTGATGTTGTATGAGAAAACATTTATTTAAAAAGTCTATTTAATTAAGTAGAACGTGTTGTCTATATTTATTTAAAGTTGCGCATTTTGATGTGACGTCACATTTCTCAACCGTACGTGACGTCATTTATGGACGGTCCCTAACTCTAACCCTAAGATAAAGGTCTAAGCTCTAACCCTAGCCCCTAACGTTACGTCACGGCTCCCGAATGGTGAATTCGAAGCCCAGTTAACACGAATAGGGAATCGAAAAGCGATCGTGGATCGTCAATCGATTCCGTTGTTTGAATCGCCGCGATGACCACGGCGGGCGGTGACGTTGCGAGGAATCGATTCCGGCACCGCGGAGCGCGTGGGGGCCCCGTGGTCACGTGGTCGCCGGGGCCGGGACACGTGCGCGCCAGCTGTGCGCACCGGAGCGGGGGAGGGGCAGGAGGGTTGCAAGCTACACACACGTGTACACCTGCACACACGTGTACACCTGCACACACGTGTACACCTGCACACACGTGTACACCTGCACACACGTGTACACATGCACACACGTGTACACATGCACCTACACACACGTGTACATCTACACACACGTGTACACACGTGTATACCTACACACACGTGTACACATGCACACACGTGTACACCTGCACACACGTGTACACCTGCACACACGTGTATACCTACACACACGTGTATACCTGCACACACGTGTACACATCCACACACGTGTACACCTGCACACACGTGTACACATGCACACACGTGTACACATGCACACACGTGTACACATGCACCTACACACACGTGTACATCTACACACACGTGTACACACGTGTATACCTACACACACGTGTACACATGCACACACGTGTACACCTACACACACCGACACACACGTGTACACCTACACACATGTGTACACCTGCTCACACGTGTACACATGCACACACGTGTACACATGCACACACGTGTACACCTACACACACGTGTACACATGCACACACGTGTACACCTGCACACACGTGTACACATGCACACACGTGTACACCTACACACACCTACACACACGTGTACACCTGCACACACGTGTACACATGCATACACGTGTACACATGCACATGCACACACGTGTACACATGCACACACGTGTACACCTGCACACACGTGTACACCTGCACATGCACACACGTGTACACCTGCACACACGTGTACACCTACACACACGTGTACACATGCACACACGTGTATAGCTACACATGCCATAACGCAAGCAGCCGTCCTCAGGTGACCTGTTCTTCACCTGAGGACGGCTGCTTGCGTTGTGGCCGAAACGTCGTGAGAATAATTGTATAATGTTTTATTTTTATTATTTTATTATTTCCCTTCTACGTGACTTTACCGAAAGAACCAAGAAGATGCATCCCTGCAGTCACGAAAGCTTTACATCGAAATTTAAGGCGTTATGTATTGCAGCTATAGCCGTAATGACCCTTACAGGCCGGCAGGTGTCACCCTGTCATTACACGTGTAATATACCTGTCACTATGCACGTGTATACTTTCATATCTCAGAACACGTGTAGACCTCTGTATCTCTATACATGCATGTACCTCTATCACACTACACATGATGTGTATATATATTGAACCTCTTTCGCACCGTACGTAGCCAACCGCGCTAATCGGCGGTGCGGGGGAAGAACAAAGAACACAAAAAGCGGTTCAGTGTGCAAACCTACTTGTTGCTGCTGCTCATGGATAGGTCAGGCAACAATGGCTGTCTCTTTGCGAGCCCCTGATCTCTCCCAACTGCCTGACCCCCTGACCCCGTGTCCCTTGCCCCCCCCCCCCTCTACCTGCCCCCCTCCAACCACTGACCCCCCCCCCCCCACCCTCGCTGTGACATTGTCGGCTCTTCCGCCTGTGCAGACGGAGACGCGGGCGACGAGGACGATGCCTCATCCTTCGGGTACAAGCGTTTTGGTACGAGCGGCACCGAGGACACGCAGCGACATCATCGCCAACATCATCTTCATCAGCAGCAGCAGCAACATCATCATCATTCACGGCAGCGGCAACATCATTCGTAGCATCAGAAGCGCCATCACTATCATCGTCATCAGTAGCGTCGTTAGCAGCAGCATAAACATCTCCGTGATCATCCAACAGCAGCAGCATCAGCGAGCATTCTCGGCATCATCATGTTCACGAACAGCAGCTGAAGCATCAGCATCATCATAAGTAGCAGCATCATCGTCATTAACATCAGATCCTCTTCATCCACCTCATCATCAGCACCCACATCATCATCACCATCATCTCATCATCCTCTTCATCATCAGCAGTAATAGCAGCATCATCCCACCATGATGATGATAATTCCCATCATTATCATCACACGTGGCCTCGTGGGGACGCATTCACTGCTTATTGCAGAGGTTCACAGTTCGAATCTAGCAGCCGCCCTGGTTAATACTGCAGGTGCATAGACCGTACATATACTACAGACGTTAAAGATCCCCTGACGTCATTCGCAAGAGTAGTCCGTTGTGTGCCGGCGTCACGGTCTAAATTTGGCAAAATCTTTCAAACGTACCCACAGATTACTCGGTTGCATTCGACCTATCGATCATCCCCCCCCCATTCCCCCCCAGTGCAAAAACTTGTCAGGACGCTCCTGAAAAAGAGTCACGTGAGAAGGTGACGACGTACACCCTTTGAATAAACAATTCAACTTGTAACGAACGCGCCACCATTGCACGGCCTTCGCTCGCTCTCGTCGAGAGAGAAAGACTCGACAGGCACCAGGACGAGAAACCAAAGGCGAGGAGCGGGAAAGGCAGCAGCCACGCAATGAGCCGCCGCCACAACAAATTGCCCAAGCTCTGCGTTCCTCCATGTATATTAAGGTGTCACCCATCAGTTACTGAGCGTTCACACGCAGGAGGAAACTTGAGCGCTCGGACAAGAACCCACACATGCGAGATCGGAACCCTAAACAAGCATAATGCATCATGAAATAAACATAATAGGGTTTTTTTCCCTTTTTTCTGGCAACAAAACTGAAACCTTTTTACAAGGATTCATGTCTGCATTAACCACAATACTTGCAGTCAAAATGCAAACAAAAAACATACTATGATAGCCGTCCCTGGTGTGGACCAATCAGTTTCAAGGACAATGCATATATTATCAGAGTGTGTTTTTTGTTTGCATTTGTGGTTAATGCAGACATGAATCCTTGTAAAAAGGTGTCAGTTTTGTTGCTAGAAAAAAGGGGAAAAACCCCCTATTATTATATTTTGGTACTGGCAAAGGAGGTCTAATGATGATGATAAATAAACATCACTCCCCCACCACCACCACCAACATCATCATCTACACCCCCGTCACCCCAGCTGTGTGCGCGCAATTTTTTTCCCATCTGCTGCAGGTGTAGAGGTGTTACGGGAGGGCGAACAAACAGACCAGGGGTGGTTATGCCCGCACGCGAAAGGATGCTTACATTCACGTCCGCATCGTTTAGCCTGGGGGGCTGAAACGGCGTTGTAATCCCCACCCCTCGGGGGGGGAGTTGCTATATAAGGCGGTGAGCCGGTGGGCTCGGGGTTCAGTGTTTAGCTTAAGCCAGTGAAGAAGGAAGACCGGCTAGATAGGCCCTGGGACTCCCCTGGATCGCCATCCTTCTAAGGACCGACCAGGGCAAGCCAGTGGCGTGGCCCCGAGAGCCCAGAGCCGATGTTCTTGAAAGAGCCGGTCTGGGGACTCAGGGTGCCGTGATCCCAGCTTGGCCAGAGCTGGATCAGCTAGCCTCCCCTAGCTCTCGAGTGGAGGACCTGGGAGTAGGCTAGCCGGGATAGAGATAGTGGGATCTCCCTGTTAGACGGGTGAAGGGGCCGTTACCCCTTAGAGTGTTGTATACCTTGGCCTGTATAGAGTGTAACGGTTAATAAATAAGTGTGCCTCCGACTACGTCGTCCAAGTCTCTTTGAACCTACTACACAGGTATCCAAGAAGCGCGTGGATGCTGTGGCCGGCACCACGACCCCTGGGTGCTGAAGAGCGCCGTGGTGCTGCTCTACGTGGTGTGCGCCGCCCTGGCCGTCACGCTCGCCGCGCTCGGCTCCATTGGTACGCCGCCAACACCACCCGCGCTACCGCTGACACAGTCCGAACACTAACACAGGCCTGCCGCTAGCCCCATCATCCAAACACTGACACCTGGCACAGGCCTGCCGCTAGCCCCATCATCCAAACACTGACACCTGGCACAGGCCTGCCGCTAGCCCCATCATCCAAACACTGACACCTGGCACAGGCCTGCCGCTAGCCCCATCGTCCAAACACTGACACCTGGCACAGGCCTGCCGCTAGCCCCATCGTCACTCGTACAACTGTAATGTGAGGACATATCCGGGTTGCTGTTGAATTACACCTCGTACGATGATTGGCTCTGCCGGTGCTGGCCCATAGCCAATAGGGAGAAGTCTAGGGGCGTGGCCCTGAATTAATGGGAAGGTGACATCTGTAAGTAGAGGATTGGTTCTGCTGGCTTTAGCCACAGCCAATGGGGGGACGAGTCAGGGGCGTGGTCCTGGAAGCGTACCATGGAGTCTAGAAGATTCCATAGAGGCTAACCAGGATTGGTGGAAAGGTACCACGTGACCCAGGTATTAAAAGTGATGGAGACGAACAACACGTGGTCAGATCTGGAACGAACGGAGGGTGAGGCCACGCTGGAGCGGGGTCCAGGCTGCCACGTGGCCGTGCGTGTCTCTCTCTCTCCCTCTTACGCTGTCTGTCAGCAGTGTGAAGCAGTAAGATGGGAGTGTTGTGAACGAAAGACAAATAAAGACCGGATTCCAGAAGTCGCTTCCACGACCTTTATTATACAACACCGGCCCTTAACCCTAACGCTGCGGCAACAGTTGACTTTATACCACGAGTCCCTAACCCTATTGCTCCAGGAACTATTACAGGAGGACGACGTAACACAAGACTTGTCAACACCGTTCATGTCAGAGGCCTACCGATTGATTCTACCACGAATACTTATATCCGTTTTCTTCTTCTGTATTCTCCTGTGTCCGTGTCCGTCTGTCTGTCCGTCCCGTGCCCGTCCCGTGCCTGCAGCCATGGCCAAGATGGACCTGCTGGAGAGAGACATCCTCTCGGTGCAAACAAACTACACGGCCAAACTCGCCAGCGTGGAGTCCAGCCTGAGAGACGCAGGTGAGACACGGCGAGACGGGAGCGGGAGGCACAACGTGAGATGGGGATGAGACAGAGGGAGACAGGGGGCAGACATGGGAGGACACATGGGTAGGCCTCGGCAAGGTAAGGTCAATTACCCTTTTTACCGGGTAAAAGGGGTAAAGGTAAAGGTGTCGACATGCCGAGGGGTAAGGTAAAGGGTAGGGTAAAGGTAGCGCGGAAGAATTACCCGGTGAATACCTTGTTTACCACTCACTAAAAGCTCCGTGGCGCAGTCCGAGGCCTCCATTTTTAATTGCAATCATCGAGAGCATTCTATATTAATAAAGCGCTCTACAGAGCATTTACCTGTTATAAACCTTTTCATGTGTAGTACCCCAGTAATTACCCTGTAATACGGTCATTTGTATGGGGTAAGGGTTAAAGGTAGGGTAAAGGTAGGCTCGTTGTTTTTACCTTACCTTGACGAGGCCTACACATGGGGGATACAGGGTGAGGCACAGGTGAGATGGGGATGAGACAGAGGGAGACAGGGGACAGACGTGGGAAGACACGTGGGGGATACAGGGGGAGGGACAGGGGATATAATAGAGGAGACAGGATACAGGGAGGTTAAGAGGTCGGCCTCATGGCTGCAGCAGATCGACGTTGACTGTCAAGGGGCTCTCTCACGGGGGCTTTTCCAGGAGGGACCCCTAGGAAGGGGGCTCGCTTGAGGTTTTTTCCAGCAGGGGCCCGAGGGGTTTTGTGCCTGAGGGTGAATGCTGCCACGCGCCGTCTCGTCGTACGCTCCCATGCTCGACTCGGCACTCGCGCCGCCCGGCTGAGATGGACGACATCTCCCACCCGCGCCTCTCTCGCTCGTGTCCCCCCCCCCCCCCGCCGTCTCTGCCTCCCTCTCGGCCGTGCGCAGACGAGCAGTCCACCTGGCACAACCGCTCCACCTCATCGGCCATCGCGTCCCTGCGCCACGAGATGTGGGAACTGCAGAGCGACGCGCGGCACGCGCTGGCGGCCACAGAGGCGCAGGCCCACGCGCTGGCGCTGGCCGACGCCTCCCAGCGCTCGACCGCCGTGGCCCTGGGCGCCGCCCGCTCCGACGCCGACTCGGCGCGCTCGCTGCTGCTGGCGCTCGACCGCACGCTGGAGGAGCGGCGCTCGGGCGACGCCGCCCTGCGCGCCGCCGTCGGCGCCCTCGAGGACTCGGTGGCCCGCGCCGCCGCCGCCCACGCCGCCCACAACGTCACGCTGCGCCGCCTCGACGCCGAGCTGCGGCGCCAGGCGGCGCTGACCGCGGCGGCGCAGGCGGCGGCCGCCCGCCTCGGCTGGGACGCGGACGGCGCGCGGGGCCGGCTGCGCAACCTCAGCCGCCTGCTGGAGCGCGGCGCCGCCGGCGAGGGCGAGCTGCGCGGCGCCGTCGCGGGCCTCCGGGCCGCTTCGGCGCAGGCGGCGCAGCTGCTGCGGCGCTCGGAGGAGGCGACGGGCGACGCGAGGGCGCAGGCGGCGGAGCTGGGCGGGGAGCTCGCCAACGTCAGCGCCGAGTGCGCCGCGCGGGACGACGCGCTGCTCGAGCTGGGCGAGCGGCTGCGGCGCGCCGAGGCGCTGGCGGCGTCCCGGCTGGAGGCGCTGGACGGGCGAGTGGACGCGCGCGAGGCCGAGCTGGGCGCCGTTCGTGGCGCCGTCAACGGCACGGATCGGCACCTGCGCGGCGTCGCCGCGTACCTGGGGCAGGTGCGGGAGGCATGCGGGGGGCGCTCGGAGCCGCGGGCGGAGGAGCTGGCGCTGGTGAACGAGACGCTGGCAAGGCTGCGCGACGACGCGGCGGCGCTGCTCGCGGCGCACGGCGACCTGCAGCGCCGCCTCGACGTGGAGGTGGCGAACCTCTCGGTGGTGGTGGAGGAGCTGCGCCGGGTGGACGTCTACCACGACCAACTCTACCGCAACCTCACGCTGCTGCAGGGTGAGCATGGGCAGCTGTGGTGGCAGCGGGGCAGGTGCGGCCGGACTGGATTGCATCGAACACGGGAATGGACTAACACGGATGACTGGACGGACTGCGTGATATGACCGGATGGGAGGGAACGGAAGACTGGCCTGGACATTAACCTTGAGTCTGATTGCCTCCTCCACATCAGGTGATAATGTGCACATATTTACCAGGCCGTGATGGTGAGCCATCCAGTACTCATCTCGACTGCATACTCTCAATAGTGCTAGATCAGTGCTCTGACACAGCCATTATGAACCCCTTTGAGAAACCCCCAGACGGAGCTGTGGAGCCCAGAATCCAATGGGTACAGAGTCGTCGGGTGGGGTGAAGGTTCAGGTGATACACTGGCGGAGCATCAGGAGGTCGAGTTGGGAGTTCAGTGGGGTCCGGAGATCGAGTTCCATTCAACAAGTCATGTCGGTGTTAGATTCAAGGATTGGGTTTTTCTCGCAAGATCTCATCAGTTCCGATACAACCAACCTTAACCCCTCTCCCCTTGTCATACCCCCCGCCCCGCCTTCTTCCCCCACGCCACGTGCTGCCTGCAGGTCCCGCGGGCCCCAAGGGGGATGCCGGCATCAGGGGCCCACCGGGAAGCCCGGGCCCCAAAGGCGACAAGGGCGACGCAGGCAACGACGGGCCGGCGGGCCCGTCGGGCGAGCCCGGCAGGCCCGGCGACCAAGGCCCGCCGGGGGAGAAGGGCAAGCAGGGCCCCAAGGGGGCTCCGGGCCTGACGGGCTCCAAGGGCAGCCTGGCCCGACAGGGCCCACCCGGAAGCCCCGGGATCAAGGGGGACCCCGGGGAGCAGGGCCCGCCGGGCCCCGCGGGGGACGAGGGTCCGGCGGGGCCGCCGGGGCCGGCCGGGCCCGTGGGGGCCGCTGGGCCGCCCGGCCCGGAGGGGCCGCCGGGGAACTTCGGGCTGCCGGGCGAAAGGGGCCTCGCCGGGATGCCGGGGACCCCGGGGCCGCCCGGCGAGCCGGGGCCCGTGGGGCCGCCGGGCGGCAGCAGGGCCGGCCCCTCGTAGGAGCCGCACGGGGGCCTGCGGACGTGTCTGTCAGGTAGCGAGGATCACGATCACAAACACTACCGCAGGGGACACGGTGGGTCAGGCAGTTGGGGGACAGCAGAGGCTCGCAAAGAGACGGCCATCGTTCCCTGACCCATACATGCACAGCGACAATTAGGTATGCACATGTGAAGTGTGACAGGTACATGCATGTATGGAGATAGAGGTCCATACATGTGCTGATACATGCAGGTAATACACACGCCGAGTGACACGTGCAGAGGTGTGGACTCGAGTCATGTGACTTGGACTCGAGTCAGACTCGAGTCATGAATTTGATGACTTGCGACTCGACTTGGACTTGCATAACAATGACTTTGTCCCACCTCTGGACACGTGTATATACATGTGTATATGTCTATCCCCCGCACCTCCGATTAGCACGGTTGCCGACGTACGGCGCGAAAGAAGTTGAACATACATCGGCGTATGATGCAGGTCCCAGGTAATAATCCAACTACGACTCACGACGCGTACGGCAGGTCGCCACAGAGCGTGCGGTACACGGGTACGCGACGAGATTCGACAGAGGTGCGAGCAAAGTGAAATGCACCATAGTCTTTGGTTCTTTCGGTAAAGTCACGTAGGTGAAAATAAAATAAAAATAAATAAAATACAAAATAAAAATAAAATAACTCAATTAAATCACGACGTTTCGGAAGCAACACAAGCCTCCGTCATCAGGTGGGGACAGCCACAGCAAGAAATAATTTGCTGGAGTGGACAAAAGCTGCTCGTAACAAGAAATTATATAAGGCAAGAGGGGGGGGGGGGTGAGACAGGGGGGCGGGGGAGGGTGTGGAGTACATCAGAAACCACAGAGTATGGATCCTTGCAGTCACGAAAACTTCAAATCTCGAATGAAATGCACCGGTCCACAGAGTCGCACGATGTGGGCGCGTGTGATGATGAGGCAGGGGAGCTGCAGCGCACATTCCACGTGAACCCTTCCCCAGTAGCTACGAAAACATAGATAGAGATCCGCCACCCGTGTAGCCTGAACAGACTGTTGGGGCAAGTGCTGCTAGCGAGTAGCACCACCCTATGAAGGCCGGCACGCCACGAAGAGGGAGTTGGTGACCAGTAAAGGTTCTAGATTTGAAGCTTTCGTGACTGCGAGGATTCATACCCTTAGTTTTTTCGGTCATGTCACGTAGGTAAAAAAATTAAATTAAAATGAATAAAAATAAAATAATAAAAAATCACGACGTTTCGGAGGCAACACAAGTCTCCGTCATCAGGTGGGACCGTGACTTTACCGAAAAAACTACGAGTATGAACCAGTAAAGGTGCTCGGCCGCCTTTGTCTCCCCAGCGTGGCGACGTTTACTACACGCCGCACCAGGAGCGGTTCAGATAATCGTCACTGCTGTTACGCCATGAACGGAAATCGAACTCTTACACTACCCGCTACACTACCCGCTACACTACCCGCTACACTACCCGCTACACTACCCGCTACACTACCCGCTACACTACCCGCTACACTACCCGCTACAACTACCCGCTACACTACCCGCTACACTACCCGCTACACTACCCGCTACACTACCCGCTACACTACCCGCTACACTACCGCTCCCCTTAATACCAACACCACGACCCCGCCATTCGCCACGAAGTGACGGTGACTTCACCAAGGCGTCTGTGCCAGGCCAGGTGCACTTTGAGACCACGTGAAGTAGATAAAGATAAAGATCCCCCGTATAGCCTGCACAGACTGTAGGGGCAAGTGCTGTTAGCGAGCACCTATGAAGGCCAGAACGGTACACGAGGGGGTGGGTGGCCAGCACCACGCCCGGTGAAGTACATACACACACACACAAACACACATACGTCGCTTGTTATAGGTACGGAGGGATATACAGGTGCGCGCGCGTGACTCTCTGGCACTTTTGGACACGTTTTGTGGACAGATTAAATTCGCAGCCGACACGGCAGAGGTGGCTGACACAGCGAGCTCTCAAGGGGAACCGTCGCGATCCACCACCAGAAAGGGGCCGTCCATAAATGACGTCACGCACCTGGGGGGGGGGGGGTGGTGAGAAATGTGACGTCACATCAAAATGCGCAACTTTAAATAAATATAGACGACACGTTCTACTTTTTAATAAACGTTTTCTCCTACATCAGAGTGCAGCGCCATATTAAATACGCACTACAATGACAATAGTTTAAAGCGATTTGAAGCATGTTTTATTTTTGGGGGGTGGTGGGGGGCAGAGCTTTGTGACGTCATATTTGAGGGGGGGGGGGGTCTGACTTTTTGTGACGTGTGACGAAGGGTGGGGGGGGGGTAAAAAATTGTCCAAAATCGCGTGACGTCATTTATGGGCGGCCCCAAAGCTACCGCTAAACAATCACCGGCGATGGATGTAACTCTGTAACATTGCACGACAGACATGTCAAGTACTAACGCCATTTATCCCCACATATATATAAAAGGCAAAGTTGTGAATATGTGTGTCTGTTCAAAATGTTTAGCGTACTTCCCGACATGCAACAAACAGGATATTTGCCATGTGGGTACTTTCCAGACTGTACACCATGCAAACATTATGAAAATACACTTTTGATTTTTTTGGGGGGGTGAGGGGGGGGAGAGCTCAATAATGCATTGATTATTTGCACGGCAAGTGAGCTGTGACGTCACATCTGTCACGTGACCCGCGCACGTGGAAGCGTAACGCATTGTAGTGTAGTGGTTAGCGCTACGCCGCGCTACGAACCCGGCGACCCGAGTTCGATTCCCGCTCACGGCCACCACCGGTGACGATTATTTGAACCGCTCCTGGGCCCTCCCCTAGGTCGACGCAGCCTCAAACGAGTAACTGCTGTGGTGTGAACATCGCCACTGGGGGGGACAAAGGCGGCCGGGCGTTGTGAATCCAAGTCCCGGGCGAAGCCGGGTAGCTACAGCTAGTAGGTAATAAAAGTTACAACTTAACGCGCAGTGGTTCTCAGCCGGTGGTACGTGTGGTGATTTATAAAGGTGTGAAATTACATCATGCGTGAGAAGCATTGGTGAATAATCACACATGAATCTGCCAATATAAATTAACTACGGTAAAAAACATTTTTTTTTATCCAAATGGTAACCTAGAACCATTTAAAATACCTTTCTAAACCCATTGTGGTTTCCAAGATCTTAAAAAAATATTCTCTTGCAGTTACGAGATAGTTAGGATGCTTCGCAATAATGGACAATTGTTTAAACTACTTGATGTTCATTATTCGAACATTTATTTAGCATGACCATGTTGGGTCAGGCAAACTAAATTCAACAAGGGGGGAGGTAACAGTCGCCAAAAGAAACAGGTTTGAGAACCACTGGCTTCACGGATGTGTCCTTTCGTCGGGAATTTCCATTTGCCATCAGGCGCATCAATAACACTGGTCAACACACTTTTTCTGGCAATTTTGGGGTGCTGATTCCAAATCTGGCATCGGTTTTTGTCTATCACATCAGGTTTTTGAGATATCAAATATTGCATTTTCAATAAAAACTGCAGAAGAAAAATATTAAATAAATGTGGATATCTACATAAAATGATATTATAAACACACTATCCTAAAAATACAGCACCATATTTTAACACTAAAGCAGTCACTGACTCGCAACAACTTGCAATCATAAGTGACAGAGTTAATTTCGGGTAAAATCAATGAAAATGGGGTATGCCGATAGCATAAAATGAGATGTGATAGAGCAAATCTGAGATCAGATTTGGAATCAGCACCCTGAAATTAGTCTAGAACAGCTGCAAAAGTCCAGGCCAAAAAAAATGTTTTTTTTTGTTGACCAGTGTTATTTGTGTCGACTTATGGCGGCGTTCTGATTTGTCCTGAGATCCACAAACAAAATCTCTTTGCCATCCACGAATTGGCCACCGCTGATTCTAGATTTGAAGCTTTCGTGACTGCAGGGATTCCATACTCTTAGGTTTCATCGGTAAAGTCACGGAGGTAAAAAAATAATAAAATAAAAATAAATGAAAATAACTCAATTAAATCACGTCTGCAGGTGGTGTATCAGTAAATTTAGCTGTGACGGTCCCACCTGAAGACGGAGTCTTGTATTGCCTCCGAAACGTCGTGATTTAATTGAGTTATTTTAATGTATTATTATTTTATAAGTTTTTTACCTACGTGACTTTATCGAAAAAACCTAAGAGTATGTATGGCCACCGCTGGATCGAGGCTGGAGGTCGTTAGCAGTGGATAGAGCATGGCTCGTGAGGATGATGATGGTTGTAGTTGTGGTGAGGCCCGGTCCCCCGCCATGGTGCACGGCCCCTCCCAGGAGGAGACGGAGCAAGAGATGCTCCACGGTGCGTGTCTCACCGCAGTCACACGCGGGGGCCTCGCGGTCGCTCGAGGGAGCCTCGCTCCTCCCACTTGGTGACTTGTGAGTGTGTGAGTGCGTGAGTGAGTGTGTGAGTGTGTGTATGAGTGTGTGAGTATGTGTGTGTGAGTATGTGTGTGTGAGTGAGTGTGTGAGTGTATGAGTGAGTGTGTATGAGTGTGTGTGAGTGTGTGTGTATGTGTGTGAGTGAGTGTGTGAGTGAGTGTGTGTGTGAGTGTGTGTGTGAGCGAGTGTGTGAGTGTATGAGTGAGTGTGTATGAGTGTGTGTGAGTGTGTGAGTGAGTGCGTGTGTGAGTGAGTGCGTGTGTGAGTGTGTGTGTGAGCGAGTGTGTGAGTGTGTGTGTGAGCGAGTGTGTGAGTGAGTGTGTGTGAGTGTGTGCGTGTGTGTGTGTGCGAGTGAGTGTGTGAGTGGATGCGTGAGTGTGAGTGGATGCATGTGTGTGTGAGTGAGTGTGTGTGTGAGTGGATGCGTGCGTGTGTGAGTGTGGCCGGGTGCGGTCCTGGCCACCCACCCCCTCGTGTGCCGTGCCGGCCTTCTTCACACGTGCTACTCGCTAACAGCACTTGGATGACGAAGTGGGAGGGTGAGCCGCTAGAGTAGCCCCACTCCCGTATGTTGGCTTCTGACCCACAAGCGCCCACTCGGCATGCAATTTTGACCTTTCTAGATCGATCGATCTTTCTAAGTTTGTATGTGTACATCGATATATTGGTGTAGCCAGGGCTTACATTCTCATTTTATATTTCCCAGGCGACTGGTAGAACTAGAGAAACGCACGTGACGAGTAGCCACAGACATATATTGAGACGTGTATACTGGATGTGATGTGCCGGGTGAGCAAATATTTTCCGGGTTTCGGATCCCGGACAGACCCGGCTGAAATGAAGGCCCCGGATTGTCCACAATAATCACGATAAAAGGTGACACATTCACGCACAGGTTCTACTTGTGCACAAATCTCAACACAGTCGTCAACAAACGCCGTGGCCTTAATACAAAAACGTATCGGAAAACTATATACAAGAGGTGACGTTTCGGGCTATGGGCCTTCTTCATTGCACATGACTGACGAAGGGCCATTTCCCGAAACGTCACCCATTACATATATTATTATTGATGAATGTGTTGTTAACTGTGCACCACTGCCACCAATTCAGCTGCAACAATCATCACCAATTTGATCGACGAATGCGCGTGCGTGTTTTGCCAAGTAACTATATACATATTTCTGTACATGTGTACACTACAAGTGAAACGTACCCACACAGTGATGTCGTCACCACTCGGGGGTATATATATATACAAATGATACGTTCTACAACCTGTGCACATATACACAAGAAAAATTATACGGTTCTCGCCAGACATAATCACACGTTTGGCAGGTGGATGTATACATACATTTGTGATGGCGTAGGAGGCTCACGCCAAGTTTATTTGGGGATAAAAATTGAAAATTAATAAAAGTAAAATAAAATAAAAAATCACGACGTTTCGGAGGCAACACAAGCTTCCGTCTTCGGGTGGAACCGTCACAGCCCGACAGCTGTATCAAGTAAAAATGTAAAAAAGTAAAAAAAAATAAACATTTTTACTTGATACAGCTGTCGGGCTGTGACGGTTCCACCTGAAGACGGAAGCTTGTGTTGCCTCCGAAACGTCGTGATTTTTTATTTTTATTTTATTAATTTTAATTTTTTTACCTACGTGACTTTACCGAAAAAACCTAAGAATATGAATCCTTGCAGTCACGAAAGCTTCAAATCTAGAATTTATTTGGGGGCTTACGCCTAACAAGGGACGCCCTCGAATCTACTCCCCAGGGGACAGGGTTCTGACGTCACCGTCCCACAGGGCCTCCCCCCGACGTCACTCCCCGTGACGTCACTCACTCCTCTACACATACACACACGCACGCTGCAACAGGTGTAGTAATATACCTGCAAATGCATTCTCTCCGATGCATCGGCTACTATTGGTAGGTAGCTACATATGTAATTACTGTATTTTTGTACGCATATACTGTGCACTAAGAGGTGTCATCTGCACGCACGTGTGAACGGTCTGGTACACTTTTGACAGGTGACAATATCCATACTCGTTGGCTCTTTCGGTAAAGTCACGTAGGTATAAAATAAAATCAATAAAATCACGACGTTTCGATCGCAACACAAGCAGTCATCCCACCCGATGATGAACCAAAGAGTACGGATTCCTGCAGTCACGAAAACTTCAAATCTAGATAGGTGAGAATATCGTATATATTGAGAGGAAGTGGTGATACTGCTGGTCTGCATGCGCGTTTGGGTCACAGCTGTGCCCCCAAGGAGTGTTAAAGCGCAGACCGAGACCTCAACACCCACGCTAGAGTCTAGACCGATAACTCAACCCACTCTGCAGCCTAGCCACACACAACTCATCGCTTTTATTCATTCTAGATTTGAAGCTTTCGTGACTGCAAGGATTCATGCTCTTAGGTTTTTTCGGTAAAGTCACGTAGGTAAAAATAAATAATAATAAAAAGAATGAAAATATTAATAGAAATAAAAAAATGTGCTTTCTTATTTTATTTCTATTATTATTTCAATTATTTGGATTATTTATTTTTACCTACGTGACTTCAAACACTCTCTAACCCAGAGCGAGAACACGACATCCACTCGATAACCCAGGCCTTACCCACTCTCTCGCCCTGACCGAGAACTCACAACACCCGCTCTGGAATTGTCCAAACATCCAACGGTGGCAGGAAACCTCCTGAAACCACGAGTCTCGGGACGACGTCACCTTCAAGTACCCCCCCCCCCCACCCCGAACGTTGCGCGCACGTTGTTTCACGTGGGTACACGCAGACAGCTACGATATCGATGTCTTCTTCACGTTTGTGATGCTGGTGCTTTTTTTTATTTGGTACGATAAATAAAGCCTACGGATAATGTTCAGTGCCTGCCGAGTGCGCCAAATGTGTCCCGTCCGCTCTCGTGTCGTTTCGCCGGCTTTCGTGAGACCGGTGAAAAAAAATATCTTGCTGTGGTTTTTACACCTGACGACGATTGCTTGTGTTGCAATCGAAACGTCGTGACTTATTTGTCTACCTACGTGACTTTACCGAAAGAACCAGAGTATGGATCCCTGCAGTCACGAAAATTTAAAGTCTAGATTCATAATGGTGCTGGAGAGGATTAATGCCCACTTAAGTGTACGACGTGAATATTCAGGGGGCTTAAAAAAATGTGAACACTTCGGAGAATTTGACCACCTGGAGAAGATTCCAAGCAACGTGTTGACAATGATGGCGAACAAGTGGATACTTTTACTTTTTGAAGCTATTAACATCACATTTGTTATCATGTTACAGTGTATTATCTGTTCTTTTTTCATTAAAAACGATCGTCCGATATAAGTGTTCAAAAAAAATTGAAACACCCTGAAAAATCTGAAAACATTCCATATAAACTTAAGTCAAACTCTTAAAAACAAAGTTTTTTTTTATTAAAACATTCTCTTCAAACAGTTGCATGTCAAACGTACCAAGGAGGACGTGGGTACTGTACTGCAGAGCGGAATCGCAAAACCCCAACAGAGCGCGTCTTCTCTGCTCTGCGAACAATTTGGGGGGGGCAATGCCCCCCCCCCAGATTGGTTGGTCTTGGAAAAAAAAATCTTTATAACGTCACAAAATCTCATCCGTACACAAATTAGGATTTGTGCCGAGAGTGACGTATGGTGGGTGGATTAAGTGAAAAAATATCAACGGTTTATTATCATTGTGCAGCCATCTGTGGAAAGATGGTACAAAACAATAAACTACCAAAAGTTTATTGATGTGTCTCCAACCACGCTGCTGGTATGGGCGAGATTTTTGTTAAAATGATCTGTGGGAAATAAAAAAAATTCACAGGACAGCTGCTAACTTCAACAACAAAACATCGCTACATGACCCGCGAAAGCGCCCTTGCTTCGAGGCCGGGACAACAGAGCTTACATTGTGTAAGTCGTAAACGGTGAGGCACTCAAACCCTTCATCAAACTTATCACCACCGTTATAAAGTATGTCCTGCTTTGTGGGAAGCCAACAGCGAATGGTTCTCTTTGCTAGAATTGTGCCTGCCACAAGAACATGGAATTTCTACAAGGGACTGTTCAACAGATGCGATTGCTGCCCCCTTTGCTAATTTTCACCAAGGACGGACTTACTTCTTAAAAACTAATAATGGCAACGAGTTGGGAGCTTTTAGGTCTGGCTGCCTGATGAATTGTGAAAATGGTGGAAGGAGTAAACGGCCTTGCAAGGCCGAAGCCGGTCCACCCAGGACTCGGCTGTCCCTGCTTGGGTAGAGTAACACGTCTACAAGAATCCAGGGTGAGGTCAGGGCCATGTTCAAAGGTCACTATCACGGCCAAGGCCCCAGCGTTTTAGTCAAACTCCGCTGTCGGTGTGTCACGTCATGGAACTATGAAAAACCACGTTCACTTGCAGAGCAGCAGCAGCAGCAGTGGAAACAGCAGTCCAAGTGGAGATCGGCCAGCTGTTTCTGAGATCTGTTCAAGTGACGTTTCCTCTCATCTGCTCACAAGGGGACGCTACATTCCCACAAACGCACCCTGCTACAGCAAAACACCTAAAGCCAGAGGTCGCAAACGGGTTTTGATTACTTACTCGTACCCGGCCGCACCAGGGTCGCAAACGGGTACCCGTACCCGAATGGGGTACGGGTAGCCGGGTATCGGGTAGGGTACGGGTATCGGGTACCCGGTAGCGACCTCTGCCTCAAGCCATGGAACCCCGACGCAGGAGCCGGCTGTCCCTGCTCAGGAAGTCAACAACATCTCGACAACGTTCCAGGATCGTAATTAGGGTCAAGACCAGCCATCAACACCTCGAGCCAATGGCTCCGATACATCCCAGCTCTCCCTGCAGCCTTCCTAGATGACGTCAGGGTCAGGTTCGAGGTCAGATAAGGGTCAAGGTCAGCCTGTTCCATCTTCTCTACCGCCCTCAATCCGTCCCCCTTCACTCCCATCTTTCCCCAGAGCCTTAGACATCAGGTTCTGCGTCAGGCTAAGGCAGAGGGTCAAAGTTACGCCCGGCTGGCGCTACCAACTAAGCCCTCGAGACAAGGCCCCGTTAAGAACTGGGCTTCTCACACGGCCTTCCCAATAACACCTCAGGGTCAGGTTCTTGGTCAGGCCAAAGATCAGGGGTCAGCGTGAGAAGCCGGTCACGGGCAGCGCTACCCCCCGCCCGCAGCTCCGACCACCCCCCTCAATCCCTGTCCCCCTCCGTGTCGGGCTCCGAGCCGTCGGACGGCGGCGAGAAGCCGATGGCGCTGATGGCGGTGTGCAGGGCCTCCACGGTGGCGCGGGGGCCCTCCCTCTCCTGCCACGCGAGCAGCGCCTCCAGGGCCCCCTCCTCCTCGTCATCGTCCTCGTCCTTCCCGCGTCCGGATGCGCTGCCGGCCTTCGCCGCGCCCTCTCCGTCCTCCTCCTCGTCGTCGTCGCCGCCGCCGCTCTGCAGGTGCTGCACGAGCGCTCGCCAACGCGCGCCCACCAGCAGGGCGCACGCCTCCAGGTGCCGCGACGTCACGGCGCGTGCGGCGCCCTCGGGGCCTGCGGGGGACAGACCGTCACGCGGAGTTCACCCGGTCGTCGGGCAGAGTTCACCCAGTAGTCGGGCAGCGAGAGCGCTTTGCGTGCTCGCAAATGTGTTTTGCGCGGCGTGGCGTCGGATGTAACCACCCTCTCTGTGTGCCAAGCCAGTTTTAACCCTCTGATGACGTACATGGACATCGTCTAGAATGTGTCGTGTTCGCTACAGTTCCCTGCGGTGAGTGCGATGTCTTTAAAAACAGCGCCACTACGCCTCGAAATAAAATTTACGCTGAACCGCTTACACGTTCCGAGATTCAGCGGTGAACGGGACACCACCCTGCAACTTGCAGACATCTCGGAACGGGAAAGGTTAGGTTGCTCGCCAACTGCACTTTCCCCCAATTGTGTTCATCTTCATGCGTCTCTCGATCAATCTGCGCGTCCCCGCGTCTCTTTGTTCTTGAATTGATCTGTGCGACGCTGCGTGGGTGTCCTTGCGTGCACTGTACACGCTGGTCCCTGCTCACTTCGGTGTGCCCGTGCGTCCTTCAACTCAACCTTGTGTTCAACTACATGTCCCACGTGCTTCCCCGCGTGTCCTCCACCCTGTCCAGCCCCCCCCCCCCCCCCACGTCTCCGTGCGTATCTCACTGTCTCCGTCCTTGAGCAGCCCGTCATCGTTATCTTGCTCGTCCTCGGTCTTGATTTCCTCTGACGGAGGCTGCACACAAAACACAGGTACACACATGCAGGTATACATTCACAGATGTGTACATTCATACGGGCACGAAAACGCACATGCGTGCAACGTGTTCACGATTTTGCCGTCTTTCCCCGCATTTTATGGCAATTGTCCCCTTGGCGTCATCAGATGAAAAATCCATTGGAATCTCTCCCAGAGAAGGCGCGGATATCACAGAGGCACCACTGAGAAACCCCCGTTCGACTGATGCAGATTACATTGTACACTGTTATGAGCCTTGGCTGGGAATCGATCTTAACCTGCTGGGTTGGTAGTGAAGTGTGCAACCAATGCTAAAGACAAAGCTAACCTCTATAGCCTTTAACAGACTGTTGAGGCAAGTGCTATTAGCGAGGATGTATGAAGACTGGAATGGCATACGTTGGAGGTGGGGTGGCCAACACCACTCCCGGCCGCCTTTGTCTCCCCAGGTCTGATGTTTTCACACTGCACCAGCTGCTCATTTAAGTCTGAGTCGACCTAGCAGGCCCAGGACCAGTTAAAATATTCGCCACCATCACCACCGTGAGTGGGAATTGAACTCGGTTGGCAAGGTTCAGGGTGCAATGCGCCAACCACTGCACCACCACCGCTCTCCACTATCATTACACACACAGACACATCAGATGTTCATTTATGGCTAGGTGAAGTGAATGAAACGAGGAGGGGGGGGCAGGGGAAGTCCGTGCAGGGCGTACAGGCATCTCCCTGGCAAGCCGCGTCACGATGTTCTCCAGGTACTCGGGCAAGCTGCGGAACTGCTGATTGGTCGGCTGGAAGAAGTGAGGGCTCCGGCGGGAGAGCAGACGCAGCGCACGCCACCCGTAGTTGGAGTCGTTCACCACCCTGGTGGGGGGGGGGGGGGGGGGGGGGGAGGCACAGAGCGACATCACCACAACCGGCAGCTCGGACAGGGGCACTGGCGCACCCGCGCTGGCGCTGCCGCTAACACCGGCACCGACACGAGCAGCACTCGGAGGAGACCCAGTGCCGATCCAGATATTTCTCGCCGATGTTGACCGTGAGCGGGAATCGAACTCGGGTCGCAGGGTTCAGGAGCTCAGTGCGTTAACCGCTGCGCAACCGCCCCCCCCCCGTAACACTCGCACTCACGCTTACTGGAACTATCGCCACCGCTAACGCTAGCAACTAACATTATCATGGGGGGTTGATATGGCCCAGTGGCAGAGCTGTACACTGTGTCTTGCGGATGGTTCGTGGTTTGAACCTAGCAGCCTGCCCTGGTTACAGCTGCGGGTGTATTCACCTTGAAAATACTACGCGGCGTCTAATTCACAGTACACAGTCAAGCCCCCGTGGCGTTATTCACATCACGACCATTGTGTGCCGGGCATCACAGTCCAAATCTGGCGGCGTCACCGCTAATGACACAACTGGGATTGTACACAACTGGGATTGTACACAACAACCATCACGCCGCCCCCCCCCCCCCCCCACCACCGCAAAAACACGTGGCAGGACCCTCCTGAAAGACAGCCACGAGACTTGGCAAACGAGGCTTATTTTGGAGGCTTCTCCCTGGCAAACAAGCGTTAACAAATAACATCGAATAATGGCAGCAACACGGGGGGAGCCACCCGCGTTGATCGCTCGGGCGCCGCCACCGCTCCTCACTTGTACTCGCGGTCCACCATGCTCTCGGGGTCCGCCTGCTCGATCGCCTCGTCGAAGAACTCCTCCAGCGACGGCAGGAACTCCCTACGCGCGGACACGCGAGCGCCACCACGCCGGTCACCACCAGCTCACCGCCACGGCAAGCTCCACCAGACGGCACACGCCACAGCAATCCAGCTCGCCCGACAAATCACGAGCAGAAAGCGAGAACCAACAGCTCCCCGGTACTCCACACCCCCCCCGCTCACCAGCATTCCAGCTCACCTGATAACTCACCATGATAGAGCAATGGGAAACAGCTCACCAGTACAGTGCTACAGCTCACCAGCATTGCAGCCCACACAACAGATCACCAGCACATAGCAACGGTCAACACCTCATCAGTACACCCCCCACCCGCTCACTACAGCGCTCCATGATCTATTAGCTCACCGGCTCGCCAACAACCTCAAAATGGTTGCCACGGTGGCAATGTTTACTACATCGCCTGGTGTGCAGGAGGTCGTGGGTTTTAGCTTGACCCCGATTCCTGTATATAGGCTTGGGCAGGTCACATCGCTAGAGGGGTTAATGGATGATGGTCAAGTATAATGATGGAGCCGCAGCCGAGGAACGGAACGTATCGGAGGGCGTCCACTGAGGAGATGGAGCGGCAGTGAGATGTTAACTCCCTCGCCTGGTATACAGGAGGTCGTTGGTTCAATTCCGACCCTGCTGCCTGTATATTTGGAGTTTGCAAGTTCTCCCCGTGGTCGCGTGGATTTTTCTCCGGGTCCTCCGGTTTTTCCCTCCACATTTAGAATCAACATAGTGCGTTTAGAGTATCTGGCCGCTGTAAATTTCTACAATAAGCAACTTTGTTGAGCCGTCACTTGCGGCCAGGTCGCTGCTGAAAAAGAGCTTCATAGCTCGGTGGGCCTTACCTGGTACAAAAAAAATATTTTGTAGTTTTATTTCACAAAGACGCTGCGTGTCTCATCAGCTCTCCAGCACACCACATAAAACACACCAGGTTCATCAGTTCACCACCGCCGCACGTAACGGCTCACCAACTCTCCACACAGCTCACCAACTCACCCCCCCCCCCCCGCCCCCTCCAAGGTGCAAGTTTTGCGTGGGCGGTGGACGTTACCTGCTCTCCGCTTTGCAGGCCTCCATGTTGTCGGGACACAAGTTCCACAGCCGGGTCAACTCGTCGCTGCAGCACAGAAAGTGGTCACAGCGCTCAGCAAGAGCAGTAGAGAAGAGTGGACCCTGCAGAGCACTCAATGCAACGGTCATCGCAGCTAGCGGAACATAAGAACAGGTTTTACCATTCCTGGCAAAATAAACAGGTGTTAAGATCTCCAAACACCAGAAAAGATACCTTTTGCAAGGCATCAAGTCTGCATCAACCACACAAACCTGTGGCAAGATATACAAACAAACATGCTCTGATAATATATGCATTGTCCTTGAAAATGATTGACCTACACCAGAGACATCCTTTTTGTGCGGCCTTGCCTCACCGGTGTTAGAGCAGAACACGTCAAAAGGTAAACAGGATCTATTTTTCTTCTTGGTTCTTTCGGCAAAGTCACGTAGAAGAGAAATAATAAAATAATCAACATAAAGCATTATATTATGTTTAAAAAAAAAAACACTCACACACTCACACACTAACCCACTCACTCACACACTAACCAACTCACTCACACACTAACCCACTCAATCACACACTCACCCACGCACTCACTCACGCACACACGCACACACTCACACACTCACACACGCTCACTCACTCACCCACTCACTCACACTCACTCACGCACCCACTCACACAAACTCACACAAACTCACTCACACACACACACACTCACTCATATACTCACTCACACACTCACACACTCACTCACACTCACTCACTCACACACTCACCCACTCACTCACACACACACCCACTAACTCACACACTCACTCACGCACTCACCCACTCACTCACGCACCCACTCACACTCACACACACACTCACCCACTCACTCACACACTCACTCACACACTCACCCACTCATTCACACACACACTCATCCCCTCACACACTCACTCACCCACTCACTCACACACACACACACATTGCCTCTTGCAAATGAGACTATCTTGGTCTCCCGAATTCTCACCCGGTAAAACTAAAATAAACTTGAAATCTGAAAACTTAAAACACAAACGATTACCATCCTTGGTACGTTTTAATTTGCAGGATGGACAAACATCTTAAAATCCACCAAAAGCCTGATGGTGACGTAGCTTGACGATGATGATGGTGGTGATGATAAGAGCAAATATTTGTTAATACTTCAACAGTATTGTCTTGATGGATTTGCAAATATTGCAATTCAGCTGTCCATCAATGTCTGTCTCAATCGCACCATAACAAGTTTCCCAGGTCATGAAGGTATATTTTGAAAAGGGGCAATAATCATTGCTCATCCGTGTCCTGCTTTATTTCTCAAGTTTAAAGCCAAATAACTCGCAATCTTGGTGTGACGAGGACGGCGATGATGATACGATGTCGTGCGACGAATTTTGGAAGGCCTTCATCCAGCAGTGGATAAACCACAGGCGACGATGGCGAACTGCTACAAGCCCAGAGTCCCCACAGTACACCAGGTACCTGCCCATGAGGATCTTCTTGTGGGACCCCTTGCCCAAGAAGTCTTCAGGAGCCGCCCTCTTGCGGGGGCGATGGGGCCGTGTTTCTGCCGGTCTGACCGGGGGGGGGGGGGGGGTAGAAGAGGGGGTGAAGGAGCAAGAAGGGGGAGATCGAGGCGGTGGGTTCATATTTCACACGAAAGTTCAGCTTCGGGTTGAAGCGTCCGCGTGTCGGCAGCGGCAGCAGCTCGCATCGGCACACAGAGAGAGAAATGCAAGCTGGAAAAAACAGCACGTGAAGAAGACGGGAGCCTCCATTTTGTTTTGCTGTGGAATGCAACCGCACACACAAAGTGAAGTGCTCATGGACGACAGAAACACGCACGCGCACACGCGTTACGCAAGTGGGCACATACACGTCGCTGCGTGCGGTAATCGCACCGTTACGTAGCACAACGATGTTGTTTGTTTGAATAAAAACCTTTTTTTTTAAAGTATTTTTCTGCCAAATCTTTCCCAAATGGCCCACAAATGTGGGTGTTGGCGAGTCAAGTTCAGGGTATGGGCAGCGCTTGCTTTTAGGTTATGCAAGAAGGTCCATGTTTATAAGCTATGAATAAGGGTCATTGTCTAAAACGTCGCCAATTATACTTTTCCTTCTAAGACCACAGTGTTATTGACGAATGTGTTGAGTTGTTTGGTTCGAGGGTTTTTTTTTTAATGTTCATGAAAGTGTCCTCGGACAGACGGACGGACGGACGAACACATGAGCACAATATTTCCCAGGCACAAGAAATCACTGTCGGCTGCCCTGTGTGTGTGTGTGAACAATGTCTGCTGAAAATAGTACGCGCGTGAACGCTGACCGACGCGTGTCGTGTGTGTGTGCGCGCACGCGTAAACGCCGGGCGTGCCGAGTACGTGTGAACCCTGTCCGCCGGCCACTGCGTGCGTTGCGCCGTGCCTCTGTGCCACCGTACCTCTCCTTCACGAAGCTGGGGCAGCCCTCGTTCTTCCACGTGATCCAGTTCTCCTCTCGCGCCAGAATGTGCTGCAACGAGAACGAAGAAGGTGGTGGCGCTTGGCCACTGGATTTCCCCAACGCGACAGGCATCGCAGGTCAGGTCAGGCCAGCGTCAGGTTAGTTTTGGGGCGCACATGCGTGCACGTGGGCGCGTGAGCACGTGCGTGCAGTGGCCGACAGTGGTGACGGACTCACCTCGATGGCCTTGGAGAACTTGTCACCCTCGGGAGGCGTCTCCTTTAGCAGCTGTCGGCAGAAACAGAGCGACAAAAAAAAAGTACATTCTTCAATAAATCGTGACCCTGAATGGTGAAGAGTTACAGTTATAATATTTTACCAGACTAGTACCACATGGCCAGCTCCGGGCTTAGCTTCAGGCCAGCTTCAGACCAGCTTCAGACCAGCTCAAGGCTGGTGCTAGACAAGCGCCAGGCCTGTTCTACCTGGAAGACGTGCTTGATGGTGTCCTCGATCCACAGCGACTGCTCGTCAGTAAGCACACTCGTAGAGCTGAAACGACAGCCGGCACACAGCGCTCGGACACGCGTGCACTGCACACAGACGGACGGTGCAGCTCGCATGCACACAGAGGGGCGGTACAGATCACACACCCGCAGGCTGCGATACCTCTACCACGTGCCGTGTGTGCCGTGGGTTAGCATGTACGTGGTGTGCGAGTTGGTGGCAAGTTGCGCTGTAGTGTGGGTTCGCGGTGCGGTGTGCTGCGGTGTGGGGGTGGTGTGTTGCGGAGCGAGTGGTGAGAAATGCCGTGACGTGGCGTGGAAGGTGTGGATTAGCTGCAAGCCACGCTGTATCTGCCAGCTATGCTAGAGGCTGAGCTGACCTTTTGAACTTCACCTGTCCCTTTAGGTACTGAAACAGCAGCAGATGCTGCAGCAGGACATGGCGCCGGAAGTTGCTGTCGCTCAGCTGCAGGTCCATCAGCTGCAAGCGACACAGGAGAAGACACGATTGCTCAACACAACGCGCTACACCGACAGTGCAACACCCATAATGATTGGGCGCCACGGTCGCGAGATGTTAACTCCCTCGCCTGGTATGGAGGAGGTGGTGGGTTCAATTCCGACTCTGCTGTCTGTATATTTGGAGTTTGCGTGTCTCTCTCCCCGCGGTCGTGTGGATTTTTCTCTGGGTCCTCCGGTTTTTCACTCCAAATTTAGAAATATGAGTTTACAGTATTTGGCTGCTATACATTTCGACAACAGAAGCCACTCTGTTGAGCTATCATTTGTGGCCGGGTCGCTTCTGAAAAAGAGCTATATAGCTCAGTGGGCCTTTCCTGGTTATAGTTTAGTTTTACAGTTTATGCATAAACACCCAGACAGCCCGACAAGACAAACGGAAAAATCCACCCGAGTAGCATAAAAACAATCTTGGAACGAGCGCTGTAAAAAATATTTAAATTATAGAGCTTTTGTAATTGATTACTGAATGCCTTCCCGCACCATGTCGGTTATGGGGGTTGTAAGACCGTACTTCACCACGCTGGACAGCCTGGGTTGATGAAAGAGGTCGGCCAGGAGCGGCTAATGTTAGCCACAGGCAGAAAATGACATCCACGGACTAGCACATAGATATATAAAGAAAAAAGTAAAAGATCCCCTGTATAACCTGACTGTTGGGGGCAAGTGCTGTTGGTTAGTACCTATAAAGCCCGGCATGACACATAAGGTGGGTGGCCAGCACCATGCACAGCTGCCTTTGTCTCCCTTGTGGCGATGTTTACACATCGCACTAGGTACTCATTTGAGGCCGAGTCAACCTAGGGCAGGCCCAGAACCAGTTAAGATAATCGTCACTGGTGTTGGCCATGACCAGGAATGGAACTTGGCCTGCGGGGTACTTAGCGCAGCGTGCTAACCGCTACATTACCGCTCCCCACGTACAAAACGTACACAGACAGACACGCGCAATCACGTGTTTCCGTACATAACCACGACTCCATGGGGATTATGGGATGAGAGCCCCCACCCTCCCCCCCTCCCAGCCCTGCGGCCAGAGGTCGCAATCGGGTACCCGATACCCGTACCCGATACCCGGCTACCCGTACCCAGCTGGGTATGGGTACCCGTTTGCGACCCTGGTGCGGCCGGGTATGGGTTGGCCGTGAGTCACTGGTGAGTAACCGTTTGTCACTCATTTCGGGTAGGGTACGGGTAGGGAACGGCTACCCGTACCCGGCCGGGTACGGGTACCCATTTGCGACCCTGGTGCGGCCGGGTACGGGTAAGGAATCAAAACCCGTTTGTGACCTCTGCCTGTGGCCCCCACCTTCTCGCTGGTGAGGAACTTGGCGAAATAAGCGTGCTCCCCGTGCGCACGGGAGACGGCGCCGGCGCCGTGGACGCGGCTACTGGCATGCGCGTCGTCCAGCTTGAAGCTCTTGAACACGGTGAGCACCTCCTCCGAGAACTAGCGGGGAGAGAGACAAAAGAGCTGTCACACATTATCATCATCACCGCCGCCATCGCCACATGTAGACTCGGTTAGCACCTCGTCGGAGAACTAGCGGGGAGAGAGACAAGAGAGCTGTCACACATCATCATCATCATCGCCGCCGCCATCACCACGTGTACGCACTTTGTCTGAGCACTAGCGAGGAGAGAGACATAAAGAGCTGTCACACATCATCATCATCATCGTCACATGTAGACTCGGTTAGCACCTTGTCGGAGAACTAGCGGGCGGGGGCAGGGGGGGCAAGAGAGAGAGAGAGAAACGGGAAGCAGTCACACGCACCATCATTGTTTTCATCATAATCGCTAGTTGTGTAACGATGCACCGGTCAAAGATTAAAAAATCATTGAGCAGCGGGGACTGACACGGCGCCGCTGCAAGTTATAATTCATTATGTACGAGTCTCTAAAGAGGCCGTGAGAAGAAGAGACGCGCACCTTGGAGAAGGTCCTCCACTGCAGGCGGTCGTAGCACTGCAAGGGGCAGCGGAAGAAGTCCTGCAGGGACCAGAACTTGCGGTAGAGGTTGTAGTCGATGGGCACGGAGCTGTGGGGAGGCACGATGATTTGTTTTTGGTGGAGTATCAACTAAACTATTTTCATTTTACCAGGCAAGGCCCACTGAGCTATACAGTTCCTTTCCAGAAGCGACCTGGTTACAAATGATAGCTCGACCAAGCGGCTTAAAATAACATGGACAATTATAGCAACCGAACGCTCTAAAATCATGTTTCCAAACGTAGAGGGAAAAAACGGAAGGCCCGGAGAAAAATCGACGTGATTACAGGGAGACACGCAAACTCCAAATAAACAGGCGTCGGGATCGGGACGGAACTCACGACATCCTTCATACGGAGCATCGAGTGACCAGGCTGAGACCCTTAACCCGTTGGCTACATTCAGTAATAAGGGGCGCCTTTTGGCGTCATCTGGTCCAACCCATGTGAGACTAAGCTCTAAGGAAAGCTGTCTCGGGTGTGGACCAATCAACTTCAAGGACAGTGCATACATTATCAAAGTTGTGTTTTTTGTTTGCATTATGACTGCAGGTATTGTGGTCTATGCAAACATGACTCCTTGTAAAAAAGGTGTCAGTTTTGTTGCCAGATAGAAGGGTAAAAAAACAATTATCATATTTTTTACTGGCAAATGAGGTTCCAATGGCGATTCAGTAACCAAATTTAATCATAGGCAGGTGTCAGCTCAGCGTTCTCAATTCCGAGTCAGCTCTCCGCTCTGGGTATTGTTGATGCATTGCTCCGGTGCTCTACCAGGTAGAGAGAGAGAAGGGAGTGGTGCAGGCGTGGGGGCTAGTGAGCGTCCACACCTCGTGGTCACGATGTCGTCCTCTCCCATTTCTCCCTCCTCGATGTCCACCGTGTCATCACGATCGTCCGTCAGCTGCAGAGCAACGCGTTGACAAATAAAACACGGGACACACAATGCACACGGACACAAATAGTGTCAACTTGCACAACATTTGCTCGCTCTCAGAGAGAGAGACACAAGTGGCAGGGCAGCAGCAATCAATACCAAATTCCCTCCACTGCCAATCTCTGCGGTCCTCTATCGTATTCTTGGTTCTTTCGGTAAAGTCACGTAGAAGGGAAATAATAAAATAATAAAAAAACTATGAAATTTCATTCTCACGACGTTTCGGCCACAACGCTGTCTTTCCGACAGCTCTGTTTCTTCACCTGAGGACGGCTGCTTGCGTTGTGGCCGAAACGTCGTGAGAATTTACTTGTTTTATTTTTATTATTTTATTTCCCTTCTACGTGACATTACCGAAAAAACCAAGAATATGAATCCATGCAGTCACGAAAGCTTTAAATCGAAATTTAGCGTTATCATCGGTCACTAGTGTTTACAAGTGGGAGGAAACCTAAGCGCCCAGAGGAAACCCACACGTGCGAGGTGGGGCAACGCTCTATTGCATGCAGATGGAACAGATGGGAGTCCACATTTTTTACGTACGGTACTGCATTCAGCTCGACACCCACTGGGAAGGGAGGTTCACAACATTCGTGCGGTGCTCCACAAACCCTCGCGAGCTCCACAGTGCCGGATTACAGGCGTGCATCGCCGCCACCACCACCACCATCAGGCTGAATAATTAAGCACGTTTGGTATTCGCTAGGAGAGGGTCCAAGACCGGTTGAGATAATCGTCACTGGTGTTGGCCGTGAGCGGTAATCGAATTCGGGCCGTCGAGTTGTTCATAGCGCGGGACACGAACCGCTGTACACACAGACATACGAAAAAGCACACGCAAACACACGAGCATTCCCGTACGCGCCTCTCCCTTGACCAAGCGCGTGTCGGGCCCACAGCCACGGCCCTTCACCTTGAGACACAGCGTGCTCTCCGTCTCGTTGGTGTTGAACACAGTCACATTCTCCAGGTTGAATTGACTCTGCAGGTTCAGACCTGAGCACAATGGGAGGGGGCAACATCATCATCATCACCACCACCACCATCATGATCACCAGTCGCTGGGCTTGTAATACAAATCAGTCCACACGCCAAGCGATTCGATTAATTGGTACAATGTCCAGCTGCGATTTTACTCGTTGATTTTGACTCGGCGACAGCTACTTGGCGTCTGGTGGTTCGGCGTTATTCGCGAGACCAAGTCAAACACGTAACTTAGCCTCACTGTCATATTTGTTGTTCTTCCTTTAAAACACTCACTTATTTTACCTTGCTTACCCAAAATCCCCCTTCCTTCCCCATCATTAACTCCATTCCACTTACCTACCCGTTAATCAAACTCACTCTCCGGACAGACGGCCGCATGGCCGTCCATCTGGGGAGACTCAATGGTTTTACTGTAGATTTGATCTTGACGATTCAAAATAATTGTTCAATCTTTTGGCATCATTCCTATTTAGCTACAAGACCAAATGTGTGCGTTTGTTATTTGCGCCATTATTATAGTGCAAGGCTATAACGAAGGCACGATGTTTCACATGGTGATTTTACAAAAGGGGACGATGTTGCCGTGTATAATTCCCATGGCGTAATTTGGCGAATGTTGCGAGGAAATGTTTTAATTCGCCAAATGTAGATCGTGACGCCGGCGCACAATGGCCTACACGATTCTAACGGAACCAGGGGATAGTCAACATCTTCTCCAAAGCGGATGGCGCGTATTCTATGGTTTAAACACTAAAGCTGCCCGTGAGATTCAAACCGTGAGCCTCTGCAACGAGCGGTGAGAGAGCACCACACAGTTGGCCCGCTTCACACGCAAGCACACGCAAGCACGCGCAATCAACGGCGCTCGTGTCGCGAGATTCGGTCGACGAATCGGCACGTCGCTACGCGCCCGCCCGGGTGTGCGTCTCACCTGACTTTTCCGAGAGAGGAAAGAGCCGCGCGAGGAAAAGCTGGATGCGTCCGCAGAACACGGTGTTCTGTGACTTGGACAGGCGGCGGAGCAGGTCTGAGTGAAGGACACGTGTGCATAGGATGGTTACAGGTGTGTGTGTGTTTCGATTTAAAGCTTTCGTGACTGCAGGGATTCATCTTCTTGGTTCTTTCGGTAAAGTCACGTAGAAGGGAGATAATAACATCATAAAAATAAAACATAATAAAATAATACAATTCTCACGACGTTTCGGCCACAACGCAAGCAACTGTTCTTCACCGCTGTCTTTCCGACAGACCTGTTCTTCACCTGAGGACGGCTGCTTACCTGTTCTTCACCTGAAGACGGCTGCTTACGTTGTGGCCGAAACGTCGTGAGAATTGTATTATTTTATTATGTTTTATTTTTATTATTTTATTATCTCCCTCCTACGTGACTTTACCGAAAGAACCAAGAAGGTGTGTGTTTGTGTTTTCGGGACACACGGCATGATCACATGTATGTGCAGGACACATGCACGGGATAATCACACTGTGCGTGGAACACACAAAAGCACAGATCACATGTGTGTGTGCTTGTGGTTTGTGTGGCTGGCATGCCTACAATTCATCCAGGGTTTAACCAGACTGGATTGTGTGAGCTCAAAGATCCTTCAAAGATCTGGACACAGTTCTATCTGTGAGCTCCTTTGACGGGCAAAAATGCGTTTGCTGGGTCGTGTACACCGCATGCCCAGCCACTGCATGCCTCTCAAGCCACTTCTGTTTGGCCAGATAGAGGGGGTTACACGGACGTGGGATGGGCTATGGAATAGATGGACAGATTTGGTACAGAAGGATGTGGAGATTTTTGGACTTTCCAATGTCTGGTACCAGCAATGTCAAGATCAGCCTCTGTAGCAGAAGTTCGTGAAGGATGTGACTGGGGGCAGTTGGAAGCAGTTGCCTTCCCAACAACAATGTACGGTGGAGGAGCGACGCTCACAACAACGAGCGGAGCGCCTTGCAGCTAAAACGCAGCAGGCTACCACAGTGGGGAGTACAGGTGGTGCATCTGCCAGTCATCTCAGGCAGTCAATCCATAACACCCGGGTGTGAGCCGTGACATCATGCCAGCAATCTTTCTACACTTCACGTGGCGGCCTCAAAGTGCACCTCGTGCCTGGCACAAGCGCCGTGGTGACGTCACCGCCACTTAGTGGCGAATGGCGGTTGTTGCTGCTGTTGTGTGCGTGTGTGTGTGTTTCACAGCCCCCGCTCACCATTGCACATGCGCAGGAGGTAGTTTTTGCCGGCAGAGTAGAAAGTGCTCTGCGAAACAGGGGTAGGGAACGCGTTAATTTCGCCGGGACTTCACACAACGCAACGGAGACCTGGTCATGCGTGCGGCTGTGGCGAGAGCGATTGCCTCGCAGTCCAAAGGTCGATGGTTCAAATCCCCATCCAAGGTCGACTGACCATTTATTATCGTCATTAAATCGATGCTTGTAGATAACTTTATTTTAGACCACGGGCCACACAGTAACACCACTACTCTTAGGTTTTTTCGGTAAAGTCACGTAGGTAAAAAATAAAATTAAAAGTTAATAAAAGTAATAATGGAAATAAAATAATAAATCACGACGTTTCGGAGGCAACACAATCTCCGTCATCAGGTGGGACCGTCACAGCTAAATTTACTGCATCAAGGCTTTAGCTGTGACGGTCCCACCTGATGATGGAGACTTGTGTTGCCTCCGGAATGTCGTGATTTATTATTTTATTTCCATTATTACTTTTATTAACTTTTAATTTTATTTTTTACCTATGTGACTTTACCGAAAAAACCTAAGAGTATGAATCATTGCAGTCACGAAAGTTCTGAATCTAGAAGTAACACCACTGTCTTGCTTTGATTATTCGCAGGCAGCCTTTCAGATATTCACCAAGCCACTCTTGAAGAGTCTGAAAAGTGTGCCAAGGCACGTGGTGAGACGTATGCTCGGAATTACATTGAGAAACAGAAAGAGGAACACGTGGATTAGGGAACATTCACAGGCTAATGACATTGTCAAAACTTTTAGGCTTGGGCAGGTCACATCGCTGGAGGGGTTAATGGATGATGGTCAAGCATAATGATGGAGCCGCAGCCAAAGAACGGAACGTATCCGAGGGCGTCCACTGACGAGATGGAGCGGCAGTGAGATGTTAACCCCCTCGCCTGGTATACAGGAGGTCCTTGGTTCAATTCCGACCCTGCTGCCTGTATATTTGGAGTTTGCATGTTCTTCCCATGGGCTGCGTGGATTTTTCTCCGGGTCCTTCGGTTTTTACCTCCACATTTAGAAGCGTGTGATGAGAGTATTTGGCTTCTATAAATATCCACATGATAAACCACTAAGTTGAGCTATCATTTGTGGCCAGGTCGCTTCTAAACAAGGGCTATATAGCTGTGTGGGCCTTACCTGGCAAAATGAAAATAGTTTCAGTTTCGTGGCTGTGCAGAAGGTGCTGCATGGATTGTTGCCATCTCAGGGTCATGTTGCCATCTCAGGCGTTCTTACCGCCTTCCAGGTGCCGACGTTTTGCTCCACGAAAGTGAAAATGTGGTCGCACTGATCGAGCGGGAGGCCGTCCAGAAGATCTCCCAGCAGCAGGAACGGGGTTGACGCCGAGCACACGCCTGCGTCGTCGGGGAAACAGCGCGACATCGTATTTTGATCCCATTGACTTCAGATCCCCCACCCCCACGAGTCAGAATACTATTATATTATTTTAACCCCAAAGAAAGTCTGTTCAGGGAACATATATTTATAACAGGGATGCGAATTGGATATACAGGTAGTCCCCGAGTTACGATGGTCCGACTTACGATATTTCGATCTTACGATGGCGATAGCGAAACGACAAAATTGCCAACAACAACCTAACATCGTTCAAGTATCCAGACGATGGACAGAATCTTGGTGAGTACAGTACAATATGATACGTTACGATACGTTCAATGCATGTTTGATACGTAGCTTTAGCGATTTCATTTTAAGGTTATCACGATACGATATGTTCGATGCATGTTAAAAGTTTTTATAGCAGATAGGATTGTTTCCTGAAAAAACTTTCTATTAAATTGCAGTTCATATAGGTAGGCTAAGAATTTACCTTGTTTTTTTTACTTTACATTTTACTGTGCAATACAGTATTGTAATTAATAAATACATACAGTATATAGTTTATACAGTACGGTACTGTAAATTGCTCTGTTTTGCTAAATAATCACCATTCTTTAAGACTTCTGGGTAGGCGAGGCCATCTTCGACTTACGATATTTTCGACTTACGATGGGGACGTCGTAACGCATCTCCATCGTAAGTAGAGGACTACCTGTAATGTGATCGAGTGAACAGAACTATGTCGAGCGAGAAGCAATAAGCGGTTGTACAACTGCCTCGGCGGAGCATCACACAAGGCGGGATTGCTGCTGGATGCTTCGAGATGCTACCCACGGGCCTCAGTCTTTGTTCAGTGTTCTTCAGGAACAGAACTACCGCCTTATAGGACAAGAGACTGTACTTTATTTGAACAAATAATAAACGAAAACATCTCAACACATTCTCAACACAATCATAAATCTCTCTCTGTGGCCACGTCGCTTTCTCATAAATCTCTCTCTGTGGTCACGTTGCTTTCTCATAAATCTCTCTCCGTGGCCACGTCGCTTTCGCAAAGACGTCGGCGATTTTGGCCTTCCGTTTTAGCTCTGTCCACGTATGACACTGCCTGAAACGTAACAGGCAACGTTTCGGGAAGTGGCCCTTCCTCACAGCACATACCTCTCTGGACTATGTGCTGTGAAGAAGGGCCACTACCAGAAACGTTGCCTATTATTTCCCTTTTTGTTATTTAAGTCCAGTGTTGTTGACGGATGAGTTGTTTCGTTCTCTATTTGTGCTGGTGCACCATTGGCAACGCAGCAGCAGCATCCCCAAATGTGTACTTTAATTGCGTCCTACGAACTGTTACTTTATGGCGTCCTACTCGATGTTATGTTTTTTTTCATTATTGTAAGACTAAGATTTCATACAGTCATGTAAAGCAACATCACAGTTAAAATATAATCCTCTAGTTAACAAATGCCATACAAGTCAGCATTAAAGACTGCACAATATATCCATTGAAATTCCTTGTAATTTGAAGGTAAAGTTGCATTTTACACCATAAAAATGCTCTTCTACAACTGCATCAACATCATCATAGTCGTCATCATCATGATCATTATCCGCCACCAATTCATCGCGCTGTTATGAATGTCACCATGGTTGTGCGGTTACATGCCTGCCGTGACGCTGTCAATGCTCAGTGAGATAACGGCCAGGACATCCTTGCAGTCGCTTTGCCTCACCTGCACAAGACATATGGGCAGCACATGCAAGAACTTAATATAGTTTAATACAATATCATGCAACGCAATTGCATGATATTATGTACCGTCCCGATGCGACCGCGTCCCAAGATGACTGGATAGAAACCGTGGGTATACGTGTTGTACAGAGAGGGAGGCAGTCGGTCATAGGCAAAGGAAAATAGGAAGGCCTCGATACGAGGCTAAGTGTCTCTATACAATACAATGTTATCATTGATATGTCTCAATACGACCGCATCTCAGGTCGCTCTAAAGAAACAGTGGTCATATTTATTTTTTAGAGACAAAGACAGAAGGGGGGAAAAGGCCTTGAGCCTAGACATGAACAGGGGCAGGTGTCAACAGCATGGATGGTTGGGGGATGGGAATGCCAGACCATAGGGGAAAGCACAGAAGAATAAGTAACCACCACACTGACCATACAAAAGCGTGACGTGATTGTGACAGTGTGAATGTGTCCGTGTGTGTAACTGCATGTGACTTTGCTACCGTTTTTGACAGGTTGAATGTATAAGCGTGTGACTGTGCGCAACTTTGGGACTGTGTGTGTGTGACGATATATGTTGAGGAGTGGTGGTATTGCCTTAACAGTATGTTAAAGCTAGTAAGTTAAGGCTATACGGGGGGTCTTTGACTGCAAGAGTGTGTGACTGCGTGTGCACTCACGATCAACTCCTTGAGGACGTCTCTGACAGCCTGGTCCAGTGCGCTCCGTTTTTCCAGCTCACTACATCAAACAGGAACATTGCAAAACAGAGCGAATTAATAAAGCCCTTGATTTATCCAGGAAAGCTTTGCTGCATATATACTTTTCAGAACGGATCTGCATTGGACAAATTACATCGTTGAATGTTTGGCTTCATGTGGAAGGAAAAGGGAGAACTCAGAGAAAAACTCGACCCCACATGAGATAACATTTGAAACTCCGCACAGATGGCTTCAACAGTAAACTGCCGTACAGCTATCTCCTGGCAAAATCGCATCCAAATCCAACAAAACCCAATTTTCCCAGACAGCTCTCACATCCTAGGACTAACCCAAGCTCAACCATGCGTAACTTTTGAGGTCCGATTAAATGGGATACATATTCAGGTACCGGGCATGGGAGAGCGTGGTCACAGTGTTGAGTGAAGAAGGCGAGTTGCTGGTGTGCTGGTCTCGTGAAGAGACGAATAAACGACACAAGCCCAGCTCGAAGAGTCACGAGCACTAACCGCCCGGATCACTTGGATCGCGTATGGTTTTCCTGGCTTGGATCGTTCCCAGGGTATCAGTTGGGTTCTAGATTTGAAGTTTTCGTGACTGCAAGGATCCATACTTTTTGGGGTTTTTCGGTAAAGTCACGTAGGTTAAAAAATAAAATAAATTAAAATAAAAACAACTAAATTAAATCACGACGTTTCGGAAGCAACACAAGCATCCGTCTTCAGGTGGAACCGCCACAGCAAAATTGCTGTAGTGAATAAAGAGAGCTGTTTAGAGAACCGTGATTATATAGGGTAAGAGGGGGGGAGGAGCCAAGGAGTGGGAGGGGGGGATTAGCTAATTAATAGATAAGGGTAAGTGTAAGAGAAAGGAGGTTGTTGGGTGTCATCCTACGCTCCACTCACCTGCCGTTCAGCTGTCCGAAAGCCGCCACGATCACGTCGGTGCTCTTGTTCTTCAGAGACTCCCATGCCGAGGTCTGTGAAGGCAGAGAGAGGGGATTGGGACGAGGGAGGTGAGGCATGGGTGGGGGTGGTACATGCGTTGTAAATGATAAAGTTGCAACCCTGCAATGTTATTGCTCATGGTGATGAAACAAAAATTTAAGGTTCCGATTTAAAGCTTTCGTGACTGCAGGGATTCATCTTCTTGGTTCTTTCGGTAAAGTCACGTAGAAGGGAAATAATAAAATTAAAATAAAACATAATAAAATAATTCTCACGATGTTTCGGCCACAACGCAAGCAGCCGTCCTCAGGTGAAGAGGACGGCTGCTTGCGTTGTGACTTTACCAAAAGAACCAAGAAGAAGAAAAATTTAAGGCTTTATCATTTCCGCCAATAATACAGGAGACACCTACTGCAATACATCAAGTCTGCATTAAGCACACATGCTTGTGGTAAAACTTGCAGATAAACTTTGTTTAATGTGTGCAACCACTGCTGGCGGAAGGGCCTCTGCGAAAGAGAGGTCCAGAAAGCCCCTCTCATCTAGAGATCATTTTGGCCTCCTCAACCACACTCGCCAAACGTCTTGGATGTGGTGAGAGGACCCACACTTTACCCAGCATATGCGACATAGCGAGGATCTGTGGGTGTGCTAATTTATTGGACGAGAATTTCAGCCTCCTGCGGCCACCTTACTCTCTCTAGCTCCTGGGGAGGGCTTCTCGGCTACTCGTCCCGACTGATGTCCACCCACCCCCGCCAATGTGTGCAGATACTACCGACTCGATTGTATGTAGGGGTGTCTCGGCATGTACGCCTACAAAATAAAAGTGATTTGTTTTGGAACTCGGTTGGATCAACTTTTAACCCACACATCTGGGAGGGATGTTTTATTCAGATCTTTTGGAAGGTTCTTATAATTTAGTTGATGGACAAAGGGAACGCCGTGCTTTTATAATAGAATACAGCTGGGTTGAAAAGAGGCCAGAGGTTTAAGAAACAAGCCTTTTTTTGTATTGCCACACCGGGAAATCAGCAACTTCTCCATTGCATAGTCCAGTGCGTTAAGCATCACGCCAGAGCCGCATCAATATATATGCGACTACATTATATACAACAAACATATGATGCTGCACTGTCCTCTGCCTCGCAGCCTATGGCACCTGTTAATTACTGTCTGGTGGTCGCCCAGACCAAGCACTCGCCAGGCTCAACTCGATGAGCTTCCCAGATCTGGGGCATTCCGGGAGAGTTGGTCCACAGGCCCAGAGGTAGGCCTTGGCAAGGTAAGGTAATTTACCCTTTTTACCGGGTAAAAGGGTAAAGGTGTCGACATGCCAAGGGGCAAGGTAAATGGTAGGGTAAAGGTAGCTCAGAAGAATTACCCGGTAGGTTAAAGGTAGCGCGAAGTATTACCCGGTAAATGCGGTGCCTTGGTTACCGCTAAAAGCTCCGTGGTGCAGTCCATGGCCTCCATTTAACTTTTTTTTAAAAAACGCTTTTATGAAATGTTACTAGGAATGGCAGAACTCCACGACTCCAGGAAGTGGCCCCGAAGCTTGCCAGAACGTAAGGGACCGTGGCCAATTAGAGCCAACGTCAGTTGAGCATGGACAATTAGACCCAAGCCGAAAGATAACATATAAAAATATATACATTTTTATGATAGAATATATTGTCATCAATATGACATAAGTATACCAAGTTTGCAGTCGATACCACATTAGGAAGTGGGTTAAAATTGAGTTGCAAGATTTGAGGATATGACAACGACAATAACAACGACAGTAACAGAGTGAGTTAAAAGCGTGTAAAATTGGAATAATCGAGAGTATTCTATATGAGTAAAGCGTTCTACCTAGCATTTACCTGTTATAAACCTTGTTCATGTGTAGTAGTTCCCTAGTAATTACCCTGTAATCGGGTAATTTGTATGGGGTAAGGGTAAAAGGTAGGGTAAAAGGTAGGCTCGTTGCTTTTTACCTTACCTGCTAAAGGGTTAAAGGTAGGGTAGAGTGATTGTATTGTGGTAAGGTAAAAGGTAGGCTCGTTGTTTTTACCTTTTAACTTTTACCTTACCTTGTCGAGGCCTACCCGGAGGTACAAAACGGAATAAACATTGGGAATAAAACAAAATAAACGTTTGTTCTCAACTCGTCTTCTCCCCCAGTTTGGCTAGACAGCGGTGTCGCGCTCTTCTCTACCGCAGGCCCCGTGAGCGAGTGGTATAAATTCCACATTCCCACGACTGGGGCATGTACATTATATGCACATACGATAACCAGCGTTGACTTTCCAACAAAAAGTGGCGCATTGCTATCGACCTAAGATGAATTGGCTACGGTATTTTAAACCTAGATTGAAAACTCGTTGCTTTAGAACTGCATTTTGTGTTTAATGTTGTTGTACCCACCACCGCACCTCCGATTAGCACACGGTTGGATACGTACGGTGCGAAAGAAGTGCAACACGACTGTAGGGGGCAAGTGCTGTGATAGCGAGTAGCAGCACCTATGAAAGTCCAGCACGGCACACGAGGGGGGTGGCCAGCACCACGCCCGGCCGCCTTTGTCTCCCCAATTCGCGATGTTTTACACAACCGCACCTGGTACTCGTTTGAGGCCGAGTCGACATAGGAGAGTCCCAGGACCGATTTAGCGGGAATTCAACTCGGGACACCGGGTTCGTAGCGAATGGAGAGGTCTCTCATGAGCACGGCCACACTCACCGTGAGCGCTTTCCTGCTCTCCGTGAAGTCGAACAACATCGCCGTGGACATGGCGACCACCCCCACCGTGTGGACCGGGGTCCTAAGAGGGGGTAAGAGGAGCCCCCCTGAGAGAAGACTTAAAGAGACTACGGGGGGTTCCTGAGAGCCCTTGGGAAGGCAGAGAGATGAGTGGAGGGGGTCCTGAGACCCGATATTGGTACACCCGCCACAGTAATCCCACTTAGCGAAGCACGCCGGGTTCTGAGATGATCAAGACGTGAGGGAGGGGGGCGCAGAGAGTGGGGAGCGAAGCGGTGGGGGTCCTGGGACCCCTAGGAATGACAGCAGACCCCTGAGAGGGGGTAGAACGCAGGGGGTCCCCTCGGGACCAGGTGATCAGCGTTGGCGCCCAGGGGTAGGCCTCGGCTCAAAGTATCGCGAGACTTGACGATGTCTCGCGAGACTTGATAAAGCAAAGCGAGACTTGACAAAGTATCGCGAGACTTGACAAAGCAAAGCGAGACTTGACAAAGCAAAGCGAGACTTGACAAAGCAAAGCGAGACTTGACAAAGTATCGCGAGGTTTCGCGAGATCTCGGTTGAGCCGTCGCTCTAGATTTCGTAATTCGTATAGGTGTCGGGGTACTCAAAATACTAGTTTACATGCGCATACCGCGTAGAGTCTGTCGTGTAAATCTGCGCAATAATTATACGTTTTTATAACTGTAATAGTTGATGCAACAAGACATAAGCAGACGCATTTAATTGTGCAGTTTGTAAGAGTGTCAAATTTATATCGGCAATGAAACTTAAATCTTAGTTCGCACGCGTATAGCGACTTTTGTGCGTTTCATAAGCACCTTTTACATTTCCTAGTCCACGCGGACTAGGGTGTCAATTCCGTAGTTAACATGCGCATCCCGTCGTTCTCAAGATTCGTAACTACATTTCATCAGATTTAATGCAAATTAGATGTGTGGACTTTCATCGAGCAGTGGATGTTGAACTTCTTTCGCACCCTACGTAGCCAACCGTGATAATCGGAGGTGCGGTGGGGGCAATAAACTAAACACAAGCAGTTTTTTTTAATGCACGTTTATGTTCATGTAGTTCACATGAACATAAACCTTCAACATTTTGTAATCCATCTTCTTGGTTCTTTCGGTAAAGTCACGTAGAAGGGAAGTAATAAAATAATAAAAATAAAGCATAATAAAATAATTCTCACGAATTATTCTACGTGACTTTACCGAAAGAACCAAAAAGATGAATCCCTGCAGTCACGAAAGCTTTAAATCGAAATTTTGTAATCCATTGTGTTGTAGTTTTCATGAAATAACTTCCCTCGGGTGGCTCAGCAGCGTTCCTTTACCAAGCCTGGCGCTTGCTGAGACAAATAGTGATGGGATAAATGTTTCCGTCGAAAGGCAATCTGCTAAGCCGACGACATTATAATTCAATCTTAATTTGGAGCTTTCGTGACTGCAGGAATTACTCTTTGGTTATTTCGGTAAAGTCACGTATAAAGATAAATTAATAAAAGAATATTATTTAATTTATTATTTTATCTTTATACGTGACTTTACCGAAAGAACCAAAGAGACATAATTGTTTAACGTTTCCCAGTTTATATACAAATTCGTGAAGATGTAGTTCACGTTAGCATGCACCTACGAATTTCGTAGTTCGCATAAACATAACACTAAACATTTAGTAGTTCATATAAACGCATACCGACAAAATCCGTAGTTAACATTCACATACGCGTACACATTTCGCAGTCCGCATAGAGACGACACAAATTTCGTAGTTGGCATAAGCACGTTTGTTTGCATGTGGTAGTTCGTACAGACGTAACGCCGCGCATATCGTAGTTCACATAAGCATAGGGCTAACGCGTGCCACCCTCGGGCTATGAGGGAGGGGGGGAGGGGAGGTGGGTGAGGTGGAAGGGGGGGAGGGGTGGTGTGGGTGGGGGGGGGTGGTGTGGGTGGGGGGGGGGGTAGTGAGGGTGGGGGTGGTGTGGGTGGGGGTGGTGTGGGTGGGGGGGTGTGGGTGGGGGGGGTGGGTGGGGGGGTGGTGTGGGTGGGGGGGTGGTGTGGGTGGGGGGGTGGTGTGGGGGGGGTCGGGGGGGTGGGGGGGGTCGGGGGGTGGGGGGGGTCGTGAGTGCGCATGCGCGCCGGGAGAGTCCACGCCGTCTGTTGCTGCAGCCGTGGTAGTAGCAGCAGCAGGAGGAGGTGAAGGTGGTGAACGAGGTTGACGACTGCTGCTGCTGTTGCTGCTGTTGTTGCTGCTGCTGCAAGAACAAAGAGGACATGGGAAAGAAGACGCCGAAAAAGTTGGACTCCGCGCAACATGGTTAGTGAAAGAGGTTGTTGTTGTTGTTGGTGGTGGTGATGATGACGACGATCTGTCATCGTTATCAGCGTTCTCGTCATGGTCATTCGAATTCTCTTCACGGATATTAAATATGCAATGGCCTGGCATCGTTGTGGTTATCGTCGTCGTCGTCACAGGACTCATACCCGTCATGCCACTGGAGTTGTTTAGTTTGTTCTCCTTACCCCGCACCTCAGATTAGCGCGCGGTTGGCTACGTACGGTGCGAAAGAAGTTCAACACACGTACGCGTAGAACGTCATCGCCGTTATCGTTCTGCCCTCGGCATAATCTACATCACCAGCTCCATCGTCGGCTTCACGCCATCGTCACTGTCTCATTAACGTCTCCACGAGCCGTCAAATCGTCAGCGTCGTCGGCATTTGCTCATCGTCTTCCTCGCCGTGCGTGGCACCGCACCGCATGGACGCAGCCGTGCACCGACACCAATGCGATGTGTCAGCGCCGTATCTTGCACCGTGCAGCAGTTTTGGCACGCGATGTATGGGCGCCATTGCACAGTACGGCACTGCACGAACAGTACGGCACTGTACGAACAGTACGGCACTGCGCGAACAGTACGGCACTGTACGAACAGTACGGCACTGTACGAACAGTACCGCACTGTACGGCACTGCACGAACAGTACCGCACCGTACGAACAGTATCGCACTGTGCGAACAGTACTACACTGTACGAACAGTACTACACTGTACGAACAGTATCGCACTGCGCGAACAGTACATCACTATACGAACAGTACCGCATTGTGTAGACACGACAGTACTGTGTAGACAGTACGGCACTGTACAGGCACGCCCGCACTGTAAAGACAGTACCACACTGTACGGACACGACAGTACTGTGTAGACAGTACCGCACTGTACAGACACGACAGCACGGTGTAGACAGTACCGCACTGTACAGACACGACAGCACCGCACTGTATAGACACGACAGTAGTGTGTAGACAGTACGACACTGTACAGACACGACAGTACTGTGTAGACAGTACCGCACTGTACAGACACGACAGTACTGTGTAGACAGTACCGCACTGTACAGACACGACAGTAGTGTGTAGACAGTACGACACTCTACAGACAGGACAGTACTGTGTAGACAGTACGGCACTGTACAGGCACGCCCGCACTGTACGGACACGTCCGCACTGTATGGACAGTGCCACGCCGTCAATGTGCCCCCATTGAGTGTCGCTGTGCAGCAGCAGCAGTGCCACGTGTTTGCACTGTGCCACGTGTTTGCAATGTGCCACGTGTTTGCAATGTGCCAAGCTGCACCCCTCACTACCGCACTGTATTCTATGGGTCAAATGCCAACGAGGTAACGATTTGACGACCGCGATTTGGCGGTGTCACGATTCATTCAAATTGTCAATGTCTCTCGTGTCTACGCTCTGCGGTCTTTTTCTCTGTCTCGCTCCGTATCGTGTGCTCAGCTGCCAACCCATACGGTGTAGCCCGTGTTATTGTACAGGGAAATTGAGTTTTCATGTCCATACGGCGTGTTTGTGTTTCTGCCTTGTGACGGGACTTTGTCGGATGAAGGTTGAGATTTATCAGTGGGCACGGGGTGACCAATAGGGTCTGAATTGGTCTGTAATAAGGTAGGGGCACTGATAAGGTGTTGACAGCTATGAATGTGTTCTGTCTGAATCGTTCGTTTTGTCTGTATCATGTCCTCTGTTTGATCTGTTCTGCCCGGCTGTTCCGTCTATATTTGTATAATATGTTCAGTCTCGTGCCGTTCTGCCCAATATGTACTCTTCCGTCATGTTCTTGTGTACCGTGACCTGTTCTGTCTCGTGTGTCAGACACGATGGTCTCTCATGCAAAATCTCTTCGTGAACGAGGAAAAATAAAGACTTATGGCACAGATAACAAAATCAACACATTCATCAAGAACACCGTGGCAACGAAATCTACAATATGTGACGTTTTGGGCAACGACCCTTCATAACTGGTGACGTAACTTAAGCCACCACTAGCACACATTGGCGCATTGCAATGAATGCATTGACCGTGCAACCCAAACTTTGGACTGTATAGGAGACCGATAGGGATACTATGAGGCTCAATGATACAGAGGCCCGTAAATAAACATGGAAATGCATTTAAGGCTAGCCACATTCGTATGATCGTGCCCAATACAGCCCAAAACTGTGGCCCTTATAGTAAACCACTCTGTAGTCGGCACTTCTTCAAGGGAAGTGGAGGAACAGCAAAACTAATTGCCCTCTTCCCTGAAGCCCTCCTTAACATATTTCCACTCTACGCAAGAATAGAATCGAATGTGTTTTGACATCACTAGAGACTATTAATAATAGAATGCCCAGCCGTAGCCTTAAGGTATATTTTTGATAGTTCATTCACAGTACTGTGTTTTATGTAACCAATAAATAAAATAAAGCAACCGAGACCCACGCCAATAAATTAACTAAAGCATTTGAGCGACACGAAACAACATTGCCACTTACAAGGGCGGCTGGGGTTACATATGACATTTAAGTCGACATTTTAAATACATTTTAGGTGCACAATATTTGTTTTACTTTCGTGTTCCTTGTGTAGAGAGAAACAAGCACATATTCTGGAACGGCCAACGTAGTATATATTTTTTTATAATCACAGTAAGGCACATATACTATGTTTTTATATATAACAAATATAGATTATCTTTAACAATATCAAAGCTTGAGACTTGTGTGTGACAGCCTGTGACACAGCCAAAGCCGTGCATCTGCTATATAAGAGCTGTACTTTGTGTGGGGCATGGAGTCTCGAGTTAAAATCTGTTTTCAATTTAAATTCAGAAAATTTGTTGTGCGTCCAAAAGTGAACCAACCTCACCAGCTTTTTATTAAGCTTGCGGTGGCATTTGTATGGTTATGTAATAGTTGTGCCCACCCCCGCCAATAATATGATTCATATTCTTCTTGGTTCTTTCGGTAAAGTCACATAGAAGGGAAGTAATAAAATAATAAAAATAAAACATAATAAAATAATTCTCACGACGTTTCGGCCACAACCCAAGCAGCCGTCCTCAGGTGAAGACCAGGTCTGTCGGGGAGACAGCGTCTGAATGACGCAAGCAGCGGTCATCAGGTGAAGACCAGGTCTGTCGGGGAGACAGCGTCTGAATGACGGGGAGACAGCATCTGAATGACGCTGTCTCCCCGACAGACCTGGTCTTCACCTGAGGACGGCTGCTTGCGTTGTGGCCGAAACGTCGTGAGAATTATTTTATTATGTTTTATTTTTATTATTTTATTACTTCCATTCTACGTGACTTTACCGAAAGAACCAAAAAGGTGAATCCCTGCAGTCACGAAAGCTTTAAATCGAAATGATTAATATTATTCATTCAAGATTGCAATTCAATTAAATAATCGACATCTGTCATTCCACCCCTACTCAGTAAGCATTTCTCAAGCATGTGAAAAAATCTTCCTCCTGCCACTAAAAATGGTATTTGGTCTACTTTACCACAATGTCCAGGCGTAACAAAAATAAATGGACGAACCCACACTTTACCCCACCACGCATGACCTGCGTGTAACCTATTGCCTCGGTGGACAGAGCAGAGAGGTGGGGGGGCGGGGAGGGCATTTGAGGAATGTCCAACTTTAAATCAACTGCCGTGCTGCGAGATGGAACTGGTAACATCTGGATTACAACTTCAAAGTCCATTATGCTCCGTGCGTGAGATTTTAGAAGTCTTCACGCCACGTTTTGCACTCGCCCTCACTTGCCAGACAACTTTCGGTTGCCTTTACCCACAGACGAAGATCCAGACTGTTGGCTCTTCTGTTAACGAGCTCCTATGGAGGCAAACATGGTGCACGAGGGGGTGGTGTGGCCAGCACTTCTCTGGCCTGCCTGTTTACGCGTCACACTTGCAATTGAGGTTGTCCTGGTCTCTTACTGATTTCTCACCTGTTCAAACAAATAAACTTGAGACACTCCGTCAGGAACTCCTTTTTCAGGCAGCTGATGGGAATCAAACCCAAAAACGTCCGAACTCGCGGCGCAGTGCACAAAACCATTGCGCGACCACTCCCCACATTCGAAAACACACAAGACTATACTACTCTTGGCTGGAAATTTCAACCTGTTCATTAAACCCAGAGCGAGAGTTTCCACATTCCCGGTCTATTCCCTGCAGCATTATTCAATGGCAGAGCAAAACCCACAGCAGCATTGTTAGCACTGCCGTTGGTTTTCCACATGCAGTTGCGATGCTCTTGTTATATGTGAGTTCTTAATAATGCATCAATTATATTTACAGCCCCTTTGTAAATCCACTGATGGATGAAAGCCTTTTCATGCCCTGGCAGCCATTGGTGTTGTTTGGCTGTGTTTCACCCGGTGGGGGGGGGGCCAGGATTGGTTCAGATAAAACTTGCCACCGATGTTAGAGGCTTGCCTGGAACAGAACTTGGATAGCTCTAGATTTGAAGTTTTCGTGACTGCAAGGATCCATACTCTTTTACCGAAAGAACCAAAGAACTTGGATAGCCTTTGTTGTGCCACCACTCCCGTCCCTTCTGAAAAATAGATTTTCTTTTAAAATAGTAATTTTGGAAAATAAGCCAAGATAATAAAAAAAATTTGTATCCACACAGGTTTTAGTATAGCAGCCATTAGAAAATACATATTAAAAATTGTAATATCACAAGTCAATAATTATTGTTACGTATTTCAAATGAATTCTTAATCCAGTTATTAATGCTCATAAGTACGATGAAGTTTAACATACACTTTTTGAACAACTCGGCACAGCTGAAAATGTGTGTCCTCATAGTGGTCACATCAGGCAACTCATGTGTGAAGTGAAGTCATGCCTGTGCAAAGCACTCTGGGTATTTAAAATATGGCAGTTAAATCGTGTTACATCATTATGCAAATTAGTTCTTGGTGATTGTCAAAGCAGCTGAAATTTACGGGAAGTTAGTCCGTACACAGCCAAAGTAATGTGTATCTCTGAAGCCAAAGTGAGTTGAGTTTCAAAAAAAACGGATTTGAATAGAGGTGAGTCAATAAAATGCAATCAGGATCTGAAAGCAGATGTCTTGAAATGGCTACGTACTGAACTCTGTTTATGATATTTACGTATGACAAAGCACTGATGTCACATTCGCATATGATTTGCCCAAATTATAAATAATTCTCAATGCATGATTCCATTTCAGCCGAGCCACCTGCATCTCCTTCACTTTGAATCCAGTAGTGAGCCAGGGTTTATACCCAAGTCTGGAGCTGTCCTAATTCAACATAATGCACAGCCCTTTGTGAATCCAAGGGGTTTGTTTGACCATACTTCACCGTGCTAATTAATACGGGGTTGGTAAAGGCGGGGGGGAGCATAGACGTGGGGGCATAGTAGTACAGTAAAATGGGTGTTGCTGCCAGCACTCTCTGCTGCCTACTACAGTGCAGCCTAGTACAGCCTCGGAACCTATGACAACCTATGATGCATGGTTAGTTGCCTGTCCAGGCACTGTCTAGGTCACTGTTCTTCACTAATCTTCAGAGGGGGGCCACTTTCGCCGATAAGACATCATCAGTGTGAGGACCGCCACGCATTTCAAACCATTGCGTTTGACAGCGTGATGGGGCCTTTTCACATTTCTTTATTGTCAGGGGGGCTGCAGATCAGGGCCCGCCAGTGGCCCGCGGGCCTTGCAAGGAAGAACACTCGTAAAGGTTCAAACCTACTTATCCTCTGAGATCTGAAGAGATTGGGCGCATTCCGGATGATGCGGTCGTCAGTTTTGTGGGCCAATTTATCGAGGAAACCCAGCGTGTTGGCAATGCTGCTTCAGTGGCTCTGATACAGCCATTGTGAACCTCCCTGAGAAAGAGAGACTGGGTCATTCTGCCAGGCATGTAAGAATGCAGCTGCCTATCCTCCACCATTGTGCTTTGATGAATCATCAGATTTTGGAGTCACGGTTTGAATCGAGGGTGGATGTTTGGTCTCGTTTGCCCCGTCTGTCTCGTTTGCGTTGTCTTTGTCCGTCTGGTTTTTGTTCATTGCATTCGCCTGAAGGTAACAGCTGCACATTATTTAAGTACACCGTTAACATTTCTTACACACGTGCACACGTGTCATGAGCGTAAGATTAGCCAAACTGATACATCGGTACGTGTCCCTGAGCCATTGAGCCAGGATCTCAGTGGCTTTGACATTTCCATTATTCACCTTTTGGAGACACCAAATCTTGGCTGTGTTGCACGCAGTATCTCAGTAGGTTTGACGTGGCCATTCTGAACCGCATTTTTAGAAGAGACACCTAGACCCAGATCTGAACACCAGGCTCACAGTGGCTGTTATGACCCCCCTCCTCCAAACTGGGTGCCGTGACATGCAGTGCAAATATATATGTGTGTGTATAAATATATGTGTTAAGTACAACCACGCAGAGACGAGGAATACTAGATGGGCTGTTGCCGTTTATTAAACCACTCTCACACTCGGCATCCTACACTCACACCAGTGGAGGTGCACTCTCTCTCGGTCCTTCACCCGGACACTGAACACTATATGGGCCCTACCCTTGGCTCTCTCACTCGTCTGCCCGGAGCGGGGGATCAGCCAACACCGCTCCGCGACGAGGAGAGAGAGACCCTCTTCCAGCCGCTCCTTACCCCGGCTCCCCATGGCGACCTCGCCCCCGTCACGGGGTCCCCCTTAAGAACCCCTTTGGGCAGCTCCTCCCCCCAGCTCGGCCCCGCCCACGTTCTCGAAAGTGCTTTCGGAAAGCCCCTTGTAATCCGTGACGTCACGTCATCCTTGACTCTCAATCCGCTCGCACCTCCTGCCACTCGCCCCCCCTCATTGGTTACTCGCAATACTCCTCTACACATGTAAACAGTGTAGATGTCTTGAGTGTACTGTCATGTGTACATGTGTGTCCCATGTGTAATTACATGTGGGGAGCAGTAGCGTAGTGCTTCTTCATTCACTGCATTACAAACTCGGCAACCTGGGTTTGATCGGTGTTCATTATCCGATCACATCCTGTGCCTCCCAAGGAGTTTGATAAACATCCCAATGTAGGACGACAAGAGCTTGGACAATTGTTGGCGCCAGTTCAGGCTGCCTTCCCGATTTGTCTGTGGCTTCCCCTGAGTGTGGCATGGTGCAATATCTACTCAGAAGTGTGGACAGGTCTCTGGCCATGCTCACGCTTGGATGACAGAAATAGCTGAGCGTTGTGCCCACGGCCTGGACACCCATTGGTGAGAGATGCTTGCGGCGGCAGTCGTAATTGGTTGAAACTGAGCGGTGATCGTCTCCCCAGCAGGCAGTTGCTCACTATTGGTCAATTTTGCACGCTTTTCAAATCGAGCAGCTGGTTGTCGGGAAAACAGTGTGCAGATCTACGGGGCCTGAGAACAGAAAAATCGCATAAAAGCCACCAGGAGATTGACGTGTGTGTTCCCGTACATCCTAACGAGGTTGCCAAAATGGTCGGGTGGCAATGGTCGCTCGGGATTACCTCACTGCACCAGCCAATCAACTGCCCGGAAAAGACGACCCTCATGCAACATGGCCACTGCAAAGTCCCTATGCAACATGGCTGCCATGACATCACCACCTCATGTGCATAAGCTAGTCTGTGGCTGAGATAAGTTGTATTTTACTGGTAGGAACGAAGTGAACCAGCCTACAATAGATTATATCGTCCGTCCGTCCGATGTCCGATTAGGTGTAGCAGCATCGCCCCCTACTGCAAACACTTGGCAGGACCCTACAAAAACCTTTAGACTCAGTGAGGCTTTCCTGGCTAAACAAGTGTAACATTCCCTTATAATTCTCTGAGATAGTTTTTTAATTCCCTGAGATAGTTTTTAATTAAAACATTTAAATTAAAAATTAACTCATTCCCTGAGATAGCCTACAGCTAGGCCTAAAGCCTAGAACTAGGCCTCAAACTCTCCCTTCATATCGTATTTGTTCATTCCTACCAGCCCACCCCGCAGGGACCTGTTTATGTTTGCAATACATTTGAAAGTAAAGTGATTTCGTGTGCATTCATTTGTGCGAGTGTGAGAGATTGCACGTATGCAATTTTTCATTGTATTTCCGTGGGAATGTCTTCATGTGCGCGCGTGTGTGTGTTTTTTGTGTGTTTTGTATCTGTGCGGCTCTTATCGTGTGCTCTGTTGGCCTTAATCGGTGCTTATTAACAGTCTATTAAGAGGCTGCGTGGAGGGGGGGGGGATCTTTGCCTATTTATGACAATGCGTGTCTGTGTGCGGAGAGTCGTTGTTAGCGATTGTGCACTCATTGAGTTTGTGAGAGCGTGCGCGCGTGCTCGTGGACCTGAGCTACGGCAAACTTTTAAGGGGTGACCTCGACCGCTCCTAAGTCCTCACGGAATATACGCGAATATTTTTAGCGTTAAATTCCCGTTTGGAATCGAGAAATTAGCACGAGTCTTTGCCTATGCAATTTCTAGAATTACTTGAATTGCGTAAGTCGTTTGGGTACTCGGGGTCCCTTGCTTTGGAGCAATTATGTAGGCAGGCATGTGTAATACCTAAGGGGGGCGGCTGCTCTTGCATTGGCTAAGGATGGCTCGGGCTGTATGTAAGAGGAAGCACACGACCAGCTGCAGTGGGGACCAAAGGCGAGTGCAGTTTGACTCAGCAGCCCGAAAGGTAACGCCTGCACATGATTTACTTACATTATGAGCAGTTCCTATGCACATACACGCGCACACATATTTCAGGGTATGTCTCGTGAGAGCACGGAAGGATTAACTGATAAATCGGTAGGTGTGTCTTAGCTGGGAACGACTGGGAACTGCCTTCCTTTACGCTGTGGGTAATTTCCTACACTGCACTGTGTAGTTTAAAATGCTGTTGTACATCGGGGTCCTTGAAGTAACAGGGACCCCCTGTCTGGGTTAGAGTGGCCGTCGGAACCACAGTTGGTACGTGAGTATGGCCAATGTATCAAGGTCAAGGATAAGGTCAATTCAAAGGGCAGAACAGGAATGGGGTGGGGTTAATTACGAGGACTAGCAGGTTTTCTCCGCGGCGCTTCCCTACGCAAGGATGAAGCGGTGAAACCTTGCTACGGAACTTGTGAAGCCGGAACCCTTTGTGTTACGGGCAGGGGTGAGATGCAGTGGTGAACCGAGCTGCGGTCGGCAGTGCTGGGCGGTCTCGCGTTAATGTGCGGTGTGGCATAGGTAGTGCTGAATTGCGGTTGAGGTGCGCAGGTGGATTGTTGAGGAGGCGCGTGAGGTCGCCTCCTTGTGATGACGAGTGACAGTTGGGGGGTGTGGGTGGGGTCTGGTTGCAATGGGTGTGGTGGGCCCCAGAGATCCATCCACACTGGTGTAGAGGAGTAGTGGGGGGAAGTGAGGGCATCGGCAGGAAAGAGCTGGATGACGTCATAGGGTGACGTCATGTTACCCAGAGGGGAGGGGTATTTAAGGGGGACCCCGGGGCGAGGGCCGGGGTCATTGTGGGGAGCCGAGGGAACGGAGGTCTCGAGGGAACGGAAGACACGCCGAACGGACGACACGCTGCTCGGCACCGAGACCCTAGGCCGAGGAAAGAGTGGGATTAGTGGGCAGCTTAGGTGAGGATAGGCCGAGGGGTTAAGCGGGTACAGGGACGGTCCACGGGAAGGAACAAGTGTAGAAGTGTCTACCTCCGGTGTGATCCGGTGCTTCTGTACGTGAGTGTAGTAGTTAATAAACTGATGATGATTGCTTGTGTTGCAGTCGAAACGTCGTGATTTGATTTATTAAATTTTCTACCTACGTGACTTTACCGAAAGAACCAAAGAGTATGGATCCCTGCAGTCGCGAAAACTTCAAATCTAGATTGGCAATAGCCCTTACAGAGAATCTCGTCTCCGTGTGAGTTTACACCACTACACTGGTGCTCCAGAACCCAAAAAGAGCAGAACCAAGGGTGTGGGGTAAAATCGCGAGTGTGTGCGCGAAGCTCCAGTGCAATCCAAATTGTTTTGGTGGATGGTGGGGACTTCCCGATATCCGGAAGGCTATTCCAAACAACCGTGGTACCTCGCGAAGGTTGAGGCAGCCTTCATTGATAACGTGTCTGTGTGTGCGAGTTTGGGAATGCGACATGGCGTGGGCGTTGAAGAGTGTGCGCTCAGCCGTAATTTCTTTTTATTTTTGGGACAATTAGGACAGTTTCCATTTTTTCCGCTCGTTGTCTAAAACCTCGCTACTCGTTGGAAACCCCCGTGGTGGCCTGACGACACGATGAAGCCAAACCAGCCCGAGCGAGCGTTGTTAGAGGTGACGGCTAGTCTCGTGCTCCCTGTGCCACTCTACCCATCGCACACGACAAGTGACCTGATTGACCAAATTACACAATAATGACACCGGCCACGGATGCTCACATCACATCAGTCACCCCCCCCACCCCCCACAGCACGAACACCACACGTTACAAATATGTCAGCATTTTGAGATGCAATCTGCTTTGAACTACACGATGCAAAATAATCATCACCCCCCTCGGGCGAATCGGCCTTACGTGAGTACCTGGTGCAGCGTGTAAACACCGTCAGTGGGGGAAACAAAGGCGGCCAGACGTGGTGCTGGCAAGACCACCCCCCACTTCGTCAGCCGTTGCCAGCCTACGCAGGCGCTGGCTATAGAAACAGCCCTTTCCCCCCCCCAGCGGTCTGTTTGAGGCTATCTGCGGCACCTTTGTCTGTGCGTATTTTTCGTGCGCAGAAATGGAGAAGAGGCCGCCTGGCACCGCGCGGATGAACCAACGGAACCGGAAGCCGAACGCCTCCCGGCGGAGTCGCTGGGGCGGCTGCGGCGGTGGCGTCGTCACTTGCCTCGTGCTCACGGGCGCACTCGTGCTCTCGGTGGTGCTGGCCTACACGCTGGGGCTCACCGACACGGTGGCAGGCACGGACATGCACGCGCGCGCACTCGCAGTCGCAAACATAGACACGCACACGCCATCAAACAAAGAAGTGAGTGATATCTCGCCGAATCGAGCATTAAGGCGGTGTTATTCTTTGGTTCTTTCGGTAAAGTCACGTATAAAGATAAAATAATAAATTAAATAATAGCATACGACGTTTCGATTGCAACACAAGCAATCATCATCAGGTATAAATGAAATAGCTACAAAAAATCTAACCAGAACACTATAGACAGACATCTAAGCAGACAAATGTCACCAAGATACATAGAGAGAGTAACACAGGCACAGAGAGGGAGATCATCCACGCCACAGAGACGATCTCCCTCTCTGTGCCTATGTGTTACTCTATGTCGAAACGTCGTAGTATGCTATTATTTAATTTATTATTTTATCTTTATACGTGACTTTACCGAAAGAACCAAAGAATAATTCCTGCAGTCACGAAAGCTCCAAAATTAAGATTAAGGCGGTGCTCACCTGTTGTGTTTACAGCCCTGAGCCAGTTAGGAATAGTGTGGGGGGGGGGGGTCCATTTATAGCACTTCCCATAAAGTGGTGCTCCATTTCGTATCGCCAATGAAGAGCAGCTGTTACAGAGTCTGTTCGAAGTGATTGAGCCGCGCTGCGTGACCTGATTTAGAATGTAAACACGATGGGGCCTCGTTATCCCCCCACAACCAGGAGTTGAACGCTCAACCTTCCAATTGAGAGCCGCTTGTGCTCACCGTGGAGCCGTCCGACTACATTTTACCTCTATAATAATTAAATATAAAGATCCCCCGTATAGCCTTAACAGACTGTAGGGGCAAGTGCTGTTAGCGAGCACCTATGAAGGCCGGAACGGTACACGAGGGGGTGGGTGGCCAGCACCACGCCCGACCGCCTTTGTCTCCCCAGTGGCGATGTTTACACACCGCACCAGGTACTCATTTAAGGCTGAGTCGACCTAGGGGAGGCCCAGGACTGGTTCAGATAATCGTCACTGGTGTTAGCCGTGAGCGGGAATCGAATCCGAGTCGCCAGGTTCGTAGCGCAGCGCGCTAACCGCTACACCACCGCTCCCCTAATAATAATAATTACACGCAGACGCACACGCGTACAGCACACATGAACGTACACACACGACACATTCCCGTACAGCCTTTAACAGACTGTTGGGGAAAGGGCTGTTGGCACATACTGATACACGTATATAAATACAGACGCAAGCATACAGACCCATGTACACACAGACATGAATACAGACATTATACTGCACATGCACGAGCACACAAATGCTCACATGTTTGGACATATGCGTTGATGCGTATGAACATTGAGCATTGATGTGTACTAACTTGACAAAAGAAACAAGCTCAAACACACAGATAAATATCACACTAACTCACACACTCACACATCATAGACAACGACAAAGATTCCCCATATAGCCTTTAACATACTGTTCGGGCAAGTGCTGTTAGCGAGCACCTATGAAGGTTGGCATGGCACCCGATAGGGTGGGTGGGCACCACCATGCCCGGCTGCCTTTGTCTGCCCAGTGGTGATGTTGACACGCCGCACCAGGTACTCATTTTAGGCTGAGTCGACTTATGACCAGTTCAGATAATTGTCATTGGTGTTGGCCGTGAGCGGGAATCGAACTTGGGTTGGTGGGTTCTTAGCGCAGCGTGCTAACCGCTACACTTCCGCTCCCAATTTGTGCCTGATAAACAAAACGCACACACCGTCTGTTTTTTTTTTCCATAGCCAACTAAACGCTTGTGTTTTAAAATTTCAGAAAAGCTCACCGATTATGACATGGACGGGGACAGGGATTTCGACGTGGAAGATGTCAAGAAAATATTCCAAGGTAAGGGCTGCGATGAGGCTAATAGCATGCGTTCCCACCAGACCCACTCACCTACCTACCCAGCAATCTATACCTAATGCTGTCTTATAACCTACCTACATCCTCACATTCCCTACTTGACACCTCCCTTTTCGTTTTATCATTCCACTCACCACCCACACTCATCCACCTACTTACCCTACCCCCTTCATATAGTCATCCTGATACCCATTCACTCACCTACAAATTTAACGAAACACACTCATTATTAACTTGCCCATCCAATCACCCACCCACTCGTTCATCCACCTACCCACTGACTCACTCACCAACCCTAACTCATGCATTCGTTCACACACGCGCTCACTCACCTACTCATCCACCAATTGACCAACCCACTCACTCATCCATGTGATCACCCACCCACTTACTCACTTTCCCACCCATTAATTGAACCACTTACTCGCTCACAAACTCATCCTTCCAATAACCATTCATCCACCCATTCACTATCTCACTCAACCATCGAATCAGCCAATCGCCCATCCACCCTCCCAACCACTAACTCGGTGCTGTGGTGTTGCTACATCCTCCTTGCTGCAGACAAGCTGGACTGGGACGGAGACGGTGACGTGGATGGGGAGGACATGCACACCCTGCTAGCAGGTGTGTGGACTTGTCTGTCTTGTCGGACTTCGTGTAGCCCTTGTCTGGCTGCCCTGTAGCGGATTCAGGGGGGGGGGGGAGGGTGACTGGTTGGGAATTTGGCATGTACCGGTTTATCGATCCGCTGTTTAAAATCATTTTGATTGAAAGCTTTCGTGACTGCGGGAATTAATACTTTTTGGGTCTTTCGGTCAAATCACGTAACTAGAAATAATTGATAACGACGTTCCAATCGCAACGCAATAAATCGTCTCGCCTGAAGACGATTGATTGCGTTGCGATCGAAACGTCGTGATCCATTGTTTCTATTTACGTGACTTGACCGAAAAAGACCCAAAGAGTTTGAAATAATTCGTTAGGCTCACGCAAGCATCTGTTGTTTAGGTTTTTTTTGTTAATGTTACGTTCGGGCTAATTAAACGAATGAGACGATTCAAACTAGGTGGATGTCTCCCGGGGGCGGCACTGGCTACACACGTGGCCTTAAAATCCATCACTGTGAAGGCAGCGAGGGTTGGTAGATCACTCCACTATTGTTACGAAACTCCCTTCCCGTGTCGAGGAGGTGCCACATACCCTGGTTTGCCAGGTGAAGGCGGTACGCGTGGGTTTTCTCTGGGTACTCCAGTTTCCTTCCACATGTAAACAATTAATTGGCTGAAAACACCTTAATATATCGAGGACTGCTGAGCTTGGGCAGTTATTGGCATCGGCTCACCACGTGGCTGCCTTCCCACTTGTCCTTGGTTCCTCCTGGTGCCTCCTCTGTCTCTCACTACGAGAGCGAGCCGATGCTGCGTGGTGCCACGTTGCAGGTTCAAATTGCTATTATTACGTCGGAGACGATGGTGGTGCATTGCCACTGATCTCTGAGCCAGGTGGCCACCTCAGTCCTTCACGGCTCGTGTTTTATTTTCAGCCATCCAGAGCAAGTTCACCGGCAGCGAGGAGTCTAAGGCCGAGGCTCCCTCTGCCGACACTGGCGACCACCACCACCACCGACAACACGAAGATGAACAAGACCAAGACGTTCACCAGCCACTGGGTGATCACCACCACCACCATGAAGATGATCACGACCACCACCACCATGAAGGTGACCACGATGAAGGTGACGACCACCACGACCATGACCACCACCGTTACCACGGGCATGATCCCGAGCAGGAGGATGAGGATGATGATGATGATCAAGATGAGGAGGTCCACCTTCATCATGAAGTCGATCACCAAGAGGATCGCCGTGATCAGGAGGGTGATGATCAACTTGAAGAGGACCACCTCCAACATGAGGATGGCCTTGATCAAGAAGATGATCGTGACGATGATGATGATGGTGATGACGCTGATGAGCACCAAGAGGAGGTCGACGCTGTGCATGAGGAGCTCCACATTCACCATGAGGAGCTCCACGTCCAGCCTGAGGAGCTCCACGCTCAGCCTGAGGAGCTCCACTCTCAGCACGACGAGCTCCACGCCCAGCCTGAGGAGCTCCACGCTCCGCATGAGGAGGTCGATGCTCAGCAAGAGGAGCTCCACATTCACCATGAGGAGCTCCACGCTCAGAATGAGGAGGTCGATGCTCAGCCTGAGGAGCTCCACATTCAGAATGAGGAGCTCCATGCTCAGCACGACGAGCTCCACGCTCAGAATGAGGAGGTCTATGTTCGGCATGAGGAGCTCCACGCTCAGCATGAGGAGCTCCACGCTCAGCATGAGAATCACCATCATGGAGACGACCAACAGCAGCACCACGAGGATGGTCACCTTCAATCTGAGGGTGATCACCTCCACGAGGTCCACTCTCACAAAGAAGATGACCATCATGAAGAGGATGGTCATGACCATGGGGATGAGGATCAACATGTGGAGGTCCACCTTCATCAAGAGGGTGACCACCATCACCACGAGATTGACCCACACCATGAACAGGCCAACCCACACCACGAGGGCGACGCCGCCATCCACCCTGATGAAGTCAGCCACTTGCACCACGAGCATTTACACCACCCTGGAGAGGACGAGCAGGCCCAGGATGCGTCCAATCAGCCAGGGGACAACGACGAGGAGGAGCATTCCCCGCCACAGGAGGTGGTGGAGGGTGAATCTCAGCAGGTCCACGAAGATCATGTTGCGCAGCAGCGGCCGTCAGATGAGTCGCAGCAGCAGGAGGAGGAGGAGGAGTTGCAGGGACAGCTTGAGTCTGACATCAGCGCAGAGGCTGTGTCGCAACAACACGAGGCCATTGAGGAGGCAGAAGAGGTCGGGACAGAGGAAGAGCAGAAGGCGGAGGATGGGGACGGCGGACTGCATGAGCACCATGCCGCATCCTCTGACGAGAATGAAATCCCCATGCAGCTGGAGGAGAACGTCGAAGCGGAAGGTGACGGTGACGACGACGACGATGAGGTCGACGCCGCCCCAGCAGAGGACGTCCCCGACCATCGCGGGTCGAGCGAGCAGGGTGGATTGGACGAGACGCATCCTGCGGAGAGCGTGGACTTGCCAGAGTCGAACGAAGCACACGGCGACGATGGCGACCACGAACGCAGCGCCGACTATCCGCCGCAGCAGCGCGACGGAGGCAGCCACCGTCACGAGGAGCAGAGAGATGACGACGAGAACGCCATTCCTCTCAAGGAGGCGGATAACGGCGGCGGTGCAGCTGATTCGGGCGATGGTGATGCTGGTGGCGGACAACCCGAGCTCCACCAAGAGTTGCACAAGCTTCAGGATGAGGCTGATGGAGAAGTGGAGTTGGGGAGCGATTCTCTTCCTCCACCACTGCCTGGCGCCCACGGGGAGGAAGTGAGAGAAGGTGAGAGTCTAACGTGCTCAGACAACGATCACCCTCATAGCCTTAACCAACCGTTTTGGCAAGTGCTGTTGGCGAGCACCTATGAGGTACAGCATGCCACATGAAGGGGGTGGGTGCCCAGCATCACGCCCTGCCGCATTTGTCTCCCGGGTGACGATGTTTAGACATCGCACGAGTGCTCGTTTTAGGCTAAGTCGACCTCGGGCATGCCCAGAACCGGTTTGGATTATTGTCACCAGTGTTGGTGGCCGTGAACGGGAATCTAACTCGGGTCGTCGGGTTTGTAGCGCAGCACGCAAACCACTACACTACCACTCGAGCGTACACACACGCAGCTACAAAGACAAAGCTCCCCCGTATAGCCTTAACAGACTGTAGGGGCAAGTGCTGTTAGCGAGCACCTGTGTTGGGGTGGGTGGCTAGCACCACGCCCGGCCGCCTTTGTCTCCCTAGTGGCGATGTTTACACATCGCACCAGCTACTCATTTGAGGCTGAGTCGACCTAGGGGGAGGCCCAGGGCCGGTTCAGACAATCGTCACTGATGTTGCCCGTGAGCGTGAATCGAACTCGGGTCGCCAGGTTCGTAGCGCAGCGTAGCGCTAACCGCTACACCACGCAGCTACACACACACACATGCGTCAGCCATACTCGCACGCTTACGTTGCACTGCTCTTCCAGAGTTCTGAACAGATTCTTCCATGTCATGTGACATGATACGGCACCAAGTAGAAAAAAATGGGATACATTTTTAAAAATTTTATTTAAAGAATCTGACAACTTAACTGCCCGTCTGTCTGTCTGTCCCCACAGACCACTAGAGGAGGAGGCCACAGAGCCGCAGGCGAGAGGGGCGAGGTGACAAGCCAACGTGTTAATGCTGCCACCAATGGCAACGTATGTCTGTGATGCAATAATATAGTGAATTTTTAAGAAAGGGTTTGTTTTCGATATGAATATGCAGTACACACTTGTACTGACGGGGCTGCGCGCGTGGTGGATACAGTGGCATTTTTGGAGGGGGTCCGGGTTTCGGCACTGACTCAGTAAATTTACCGCGATCCCTCTAACTCAGTTTGCCGTCAGAGAGACGTTACAACAGCCGTCGGGTTTACCGCAGACCCCCGCGGGTGTGCAGTCTCGTTTTCGTGTGGCTGTCAATGCGGAAACACCCTTTTGCTTGACGACGTTTGTGGGGGGCGAGAAGGGGGGGGGGCGGGGGATGGGTGATGTAGGGTAGGGTGATACTGAGTAGATTCACCAGCATTAAGACAATCCACGGTCCCCCTCTTTAGGAAGGGGGGGGGACCGTTTCCTAGTTTTTAAAATAAATATACAGTACATTTTAAATGCAGTATGATGACACTAATAAGCAAGTGGGCTGTGAGAATGGGTCGTGGTGCGTGGGACGTGGGTGCTGGACAGGGGGAGGGGGGCAGGTTACTACCTCGACAGGCATTGCAATTGGCACCCAGAGGTGTGCAACCAAGGGAAAGACCAAAGCCCGTCTAGGTGGTGGTGGTGGTGGTGATGAGACTGTCAAGAGCGGTCCTTGGTGGTTCGGTGTCGCCTCGGCAACGGCTATGGGATCTTGCATAAGGAAGGCAGCAAATGGCTCCGGGTTGTCGCAGCATGGGCAGGACAGCGCCATATCTTGCGGCGGCTATTGACGTCGATTCACTGTAGGTTCACAACGGCGGTCGGCAGGGATTTTGCGAATGCATCGCAGCCGGCCAGGTAGCCGTCGTTCACACGCCCCCCTCCCGCAGGTGAGTGGGTTTGTAAACATTTGGGGTCGTGATTTGATCCTAGAATCGACCAGTTTTTTTAGTCTCATTTTTGTTGATCCTTGCCTCTGTTCAGCTTCGTTTGTTCCTTCTCAGTTGTTCCATTAGCCTCGAGGAAACGTTGACATTTACTTTGGGTAAATCACAAGTAATCGATGTCCGCACTCGTGCAACATCATTGGTGCTGCCTACACCTGTAAAAGATGCTTATATTCGCTAATGAACACCGATCGTTATGTTCATGATATAAGTGCATCGAATCGTATACGTCAGGATATATTATCTGATGCATGAAATTGAACGCATGCGATCTCATACTACGAATAACAAAGAAGCTCAACACGTTCGTCAATAATACTGTGTGGCCTTAAAAGAACATTTTTTTACAATCGCAACGTTTCAGGCAATGGTGCTTCTTCATAGCACATCACACCTAACACAATTAGGCTAATGGAGTGATTAAAACTGAACTGAGGACACAGGAAAAGGGAAACTGTACAGAAGGGACAGACAAGAGCCAATGCTTGAATTGAATCTCTCGAAGCCACCTGCTGCTCGTAATAAAAGCACGAGGAAAGTCGGGGCTCAGATGGCCCCAGCCACTCGGCCAGATTCGCTCCGTCATTGGAATCTTCTTCGTCACCATGCCTGTCCTATCCACTGCTGGATGCAGGCCTCCCCCCCCCCACCCCACACCAACAAACTTCCTCGCAGTCCTGACGCTACATTCCATCTTGCTTGTGCACGCATGAGCCGACTTCATTGCGCCACCTCCCACGGCGTCTCGGACATACAGTAAAAGCTTGGATTGCGAGTAACTTTGTCTGCGAGTGTTTTGCAAGACGAGCAAATTTTTAAAAATAAAAAATAATTTGATAAACGGAGCGAGGTCTTGCAATACGAATAGTACGTGCATACGCTTTGTCTGCCGAGCGTCACGTGATCACAACTGATACACGAGTGCTTTGGATTACAAGCACGTTTCCGGAACGAATTATGCTCGCAATCCAAGGTTTTACTGTATTTGTTTTCCTTCCTTCAGCTACTATTGCATCGCCAGTCTTGTCCCTCATCCATTAAAGCCACGGCATGTCCTGCCCTGACCCCCTCCCCCCCCCCCCAGTCGACACGATGTCTCTCTTGCGTTGTGGTCTCTAATGCTGCTCTCGCTGTAATTCCCATCGTGTGTCACTCTGTCGTGCTGCTTTGCGTGCTCTCCAGCTTTAAAAAAAAAATATTTTTACACGTCTTTTGTCATACTCTGCGTCCGTGATCTGCGTATGCACTGATTCATTACGTTCTTTTATAGCCCACGTTGCGTCTCGTGTGCACGTGGTAGGGAAATGTAAATTTCCATCGAGAGCAATAATGCTTGATGTTTATTGTCCAGTGTTCTACGGAGATTCGACCGCTGTCGGTCGTGGGATGATTGCCATGGGATGATTGCAATAGCTCGCTCACGCGTTACACGCTCAACGCTCGATTGTCGGTACATGGGTCATCTGGGATTACAAGGCTTAACCGTCCTTTTTGGTGGGGTGCGGGGGGGGGCAATGGAAGATATATATAAGTACGTATGTTGAACTTCTTTCGCACCGTACGTAACCAACCGTAGATGTGCGAGGTTAAGGACAACAAACTAAACACAATACTTGTAGGAGATGGGAGTTGTACTGCGCTCATTAGCACCTCGTGCTCCTCGCACGTGACTCTGCGACCGATGACGAGCGAGGCTTCGTTTCTCACTGAATGTTTCCCAGGTGAAACATGAAAAGGCAAAGTGTGTGACGAGTTGTCGCGGCCCCGTCGTGAAAGCGAAACTGGACGTGGTGTTGCCCGGTGCAGGAATATTTTCTGGGTCGCTCACCGAAACAGACCCAAATGGGAATTGAGCCCAGCCTGTTCCGTTCTGAAACGATAATAGCTGACGGCACATCGAGGTGAACGATCAATATGGGTGGTTTATCAGCCAATTGACACAGTTTTTTAATTATTAGTCGTGTTTTTGTTTCTGGGCCATACCTCTTCCTCCCCTTATGATCCCGGATAATCGAGGGTTGACTGTACCTGTTGTAAGAGGATGTGTGTGTGATGCTTCATGCCTGGTTCGTGTACCTCGTGAACTTAACTCGCAGCGCTGCCCATTGCAGCCTGTGCCGGTACTGGCGGCGTTGCTGGCGCTCGTTCAGAGCCAGGGGGACTGCAAACCCGAGAGATGAAACGTGGACGATGCCATTCGCTTTCACGGAGATCGGTCTGTTCCTGCAACCGCGATTCGACGAATTTTTTAACGTTTGTCCTTACGATTTCACCCGAAAATCGTATTTGCTCTTTTTTTTCGTGGTGAATGTAGCAGCCTCTGGTGGGCAGCGGTGGAAATTATCACGATGCATCCGTGTACGAATCATAACCAATTGGATTATTGTACTCGCGATTCTACGTGGATAATTTAACCGCAATCGATTTCAATGAATAAACAAATGCAGTGTGACCGCGCTAATGAAGTTAAATGCGCAAGTGTCACTTCATTAATAGCAGCTTCATCTTCTTGGTTCTTTCGGTAAAGTCACGTAGAATGGAAATAATAAAATAATAAAAATAAAACATAATAAAATTATTCTCACGACGTTTCGGCCACAACGCAAGTAGCCGTCCTCAGGTGGAGAACAGGTCTGTCGAGGAGACAATCTGACTCTGTCTCCTCAACAGACCTGTTCTCCACCTGAGGACGGGTACTTGCGTTGTGGCCGAAACGTCGTGCTTGTGTTGTGGCCGAAACGTGAGAATGATTTTATTATGTTTTATTTTTATTATTTTATTACTTCCCTTCTACGTGACTTTACCGAAAGAACCATGAAGATGAATCCCTGCAGTCACGAAAGCTTTAAATCGAAATTTAATAGCAGCTTGTTAAAGTGAATCGCAGTCACATCAATTGACGAGCCCTCTGCGAAAAAATGTGAACGGCCGTCGACTTTATTAGTCGAGTGGCTTTCTCTTGAGAGTGAATGGCGTTCAAATCGATAGCTCGCGGTAAACGTGAATGGCGATAGCCTTCATCACTCGACATTCCACGTGAATGACAATCGCGTGATTTAATATATCTCGGTGACTGCGTGAGGCCGTTATCTTTCGTGAGAATATTTCTATGAAGGCGAATGGCCGTTCATTTAATACCCCCCCCCCACCCCCCCACCATCTCTGGGGTAAGCTGACTTAACTTTTATTTGTTACAGCTCAGTGTGATTTTACTTGATGAGGAATTGAGAAAATCGATACGGTTGATAAGCAATTATACGAGCAAAACTATATCAATTTATCGTACTCGCAAATGGAATGAAAATAGCATTGTAACTGGGTAAACGGCGTTCCGTATCACAATGACTACTGGACATGTGGAAAAGAGCTCCATAGCTCATCGGATTCCTCCAGTATAAATATTATAATTCTGATTTAAAAAGTACTGGTTTCCCTCGCTCTGTGCGGGTTCGGTTTGTGCGATTTCGCGTATGTATGCCAAACCTATTTATACTCAAATTCGCTATACAGTACGCAGTTTGAATTCACTCCTGTGCAGCTATGCGCTCGGACGTCGGTGCAACACTGCGTGTACCGTGTGTACTGTTTGTGTACTGTGTGTGTACTGTGTGTGTGTACTGCGTGTGTACTGTTTGTGTACCGTGTGTACTGTTTGTGTACCGTGCGTGTACTGTTTGTGTACCGTGTGTGTACTGTGTGTGTGCTGTGTGTGCACTGTGTGTGCACCGTGTGTGTACTGCGTGTGTACCGTGTGTGTGTACCGTGTGTGTGTACCGTGTGTGTACCGTGTGTGCGTGCTGCGTGTGTACTGTGTGTGTGTGTGTACCGTGTGTGTGTGTACTGTGTGTGTACCGTGTGTGTGTACTGTGTGTGTACCATGTGCGCTACTCGGCAGGCAGCTGTCTCATGCGGTTTCGCTTTGTGTGCCCATTTTGTTGGAGCACATCTCCTACTACTACTACAGCATGGAGCGAGGGAAACCTGTAAACGAAATAAGTTATCGCGATCAATTTCATCCCATCAGGGATTTGCTCTGATCAGGAAGATTTTACTGTGAATAACAGCACATTAATCACATGATGAATTCCATTTAATCACGTACGGCTCTAATGAGGACAAACAATGTGACAACGCACGTTTAAATTCCAGAGCATGTGAAAATTTTCATCTGATCGCAGACGGATTTTCATCATTAATATATTGTGAAAGCTCCCGTTTAAAACTTTACGTAAATCACAATAACACGCCAATCGCTGTTGGGCAAGAAAATATTCCGTTTTGAAAACGTGTAAGTTACTCTACTTTTTGTGAATTATACAAAAAAAATTGAGCAATTGTTTTTTTTATCTTGGTTTTTTCTGTTGAAACATCAAAAGTAAAAGTTTTCATATATATCACATAACCTGATCGGAGCTAAGTGAGCCTACGAGTCCCTCTCTCAAGGGATATCTCGAGTTATAAAAGCAAATGCAAAGTGAATGTGCACGGCAAGTCTACTTTATCATTAGACCTCCCATGAAAGTGACCGGCGGTCGCTTGATAATTAAGCTGTATGGGCAGTCGCTAGTCGACGCCAGTGTGTCAGCGGTGTTACCGGTATTCTCCCACCTCCCAGCGCCGTTTCCCCTTGTGTCGTGGAACTCGCGAGGCACCTTTTACGCGCCATGCGAATTAACAACACCACTCACCCACTCCGTTGCTAGTGATCCAACCTCTGACCCCTCATCAGAGTGAATAAACCAACCTCCGATCCTGGGAACCCACTGCGGCATGTGAGGCCACATTTACCATACGAGTTGTTACACACGGCAAGCGCCTGAAATTTAGTAAACACATCCCACGTGATTACAGTAAATACCGATTTAAAATTGAGTGTTCTCTGACACGTGGACAAAGATGACCTGCATAGCCTTTAACAGACTGAGGCAAATGCTGTTAGCGAGTACATATTAAAGAGTGGTGGGTGGCCAACACCGCACTCGCCTCATCTGCCTTTAGTTTTACCACTGCTGAGTTGACCTAGGCGAGGCCCAGGACCGGTTCAGATATTCGCAAAATTTTTTTGTTCATTCATTGGAATCGAATATGGGTCGCCTGGTTTGTAGCACGGAGTACTAACCACTGCACCAGCACTCGCCAATGACGCGTGGATACAGTTGCAGTCTGTTCATTTGAAATGGCAATTTCTTAAGTCATGTGGCACACACATGTTAATAAGATTTTTTTTATCTTAATTTGAAATTGGCCCTCGTTGTCATGTGGCACACACATGCCATGGTACAGTGGTTTGACTCGTACTGACTAAATTAGCACCGCCCAGTGATCCAAGTTTCATTGTCGGCTACGAACTGAAAAACGATATTTGAACCAATCCTGGGCCTCCCTTATTTCCGCCAAGCAACTCTGACCAGCGTGGTGAAGTATGGCCAAACAACCCGATGACCTTCATGGGGTTGGGAGACCTTCGTCCGGTAGTGGATTAACAAAGGTGTATGATGACTGCGACAAACACGATTTCTATCTTAATTCAAATCGGCACTGCAATCTATAGTTGAACGTGTTTAACAATCATCAGGCAAGTGCAGTGCGTAACGACTCGTTTGTACTTGGGCAGGGAAGATCGGCAACGGTGGCAACGGTGGCAAAGCGGCTCCGTGTGTGTGGCGGGTCGCGGGGACTTGAGTGTTTGGGAAACAATAATCACCCCCACGTAACTCCCCACCTCTCGCTACTGAGTGTGATGTTGGCAGGGAAATGTCGCTGGTGTTAGTTGCGTTTGTGGCGACGTCTTAAACTTAGGTAATTGCGCATGCACTGAATTCCTCGCTTGCTTAATCAAGGTGCCAGTGCAGCCGCTGTGGGTGTGTGTAATGGGGATTTTGTAGATAACTAAGTTTTTTCAGGGTTTTGCCCTTTTGATCCCGAAACATTCTTATTATTCACGTGTAACATAATGTGTTTTTTCAATCCTTGTGTGACATGGAAAATATTTGAATTAAATTTTAAACATATACATGCTGTGCATCATTTTTTTTACTCGGTTGCCCCGTTATACTAATGTACCTCCTCATACCAGTGTTGGGTGATGCATGCTCAACTCTGGCCATGGCGACGGTGGGAGGTTGTGTTGTTGGCTGCATGGGGTCATGTAGCCCACATATCCATCCACGGCATGCCCAAGCAGCTTACATTTGGCCAGGTCGAGGGGGATAAACGGGCACAGCAAGGGCTCAGAGTTTGAGTTTATTTTATCTGTTACATGTGTAATAAAGGTCGTTGAGGCGACTTCTGGAATCCGGTCTTTTATTCAACTTGCATTACAGCTTTCCTTCACGCTGCTGACAGGCAGCGTGAGAGGGACAGATAGAGAGACACACTGCCACGTGGCAACCCAGAGCCCCGCTCCCGCGTGGCCCCCTTCCTCTGTTCGTTCCCGTTCTGACCCCGTGTCGTTCGTCTCCACCCCTATTTAATACCCGGGTCACGTGGTACATTTCCACCAATCCTGGTTAGCCTCCATGGAATATTCCTGGCTCCCTCGTAGGCTCCCGGGACCACGCCCCTGACTCATCTCCCCATTGGCTGTGGCCAAAGCCAGCAGAACCAATCCTCTACTTACAGCTGTCACCTTTCCATTACGTCAGGGCCACGCCCCTAGGCTTCCCCCCCATTGGCTATAAACCAGGACCGGCAGAGCCAATCATCATGACGAGTTGTGATACGTCAGTGAGCCGGATATATCCTCACATTACACATGGATGATCCCGTTTAGCCAGTTGCCCACCTATTTTATAAGGGAGGTCCGTGGTGCATGATCACAGCAACAACTAGAAGACAACATCAATGTTACAGAGAACGAGTTCAGGCTCCTGAAGGAATATTGCACAACTAATAAACGAGGTATTTGACAGCGGTAAACGAAAAAGCAAATATGATGGCAAGAGGCATCAAAAAAAGTTAGGTACATGTACAAGGAGGCTATATTTTAGTCTATCAATCACATAAATACAGGGTGTTTAAACAAGATGGACCCGATTTGAAATCGCTATATCTCTGCAACCACGAACCGCCCATGAATGAAACTCTTACCACTTGAAAGGGCGGGGCATAGAGAGGGCGGGGCATAGAGAGGGCGGGGCATAGAGAGGGCGGGGCATAGAGAGGGCGGGGCATAGAGTTTCAAATGATTACCGCGAGATGCCTCTCCCAGCGCACAAACAGCCCCTAGCCTCAGTCATTCGCAAGACGCGCTGCCTCAACATTGGATAGGTTTCACGGGACCTCAAGACTTGGCGCTACACTCTTGGCCCCCAAGATCACCCCCAGACATCACACCCTGCGACTTTTTCTTGTGGGGATACGTCAAAGACTGTGTTTTTGTGCCACCGTTAGCGACTAATCTGGATGACCTCAAAAACAGAATCACGGCAGCGGTGATTTCAGTGGAAGAAGACACTTTGAGAGGCGTTTGGGACGAATTCAACTATCGTCTCGATGTTGTCCGTACAGCGGGTGGATGGCACATAGAGCATTTATAAAAATGGTTAGTAAAACTTGCTAACTCATTAAACCGTTTGTAACTTTTTGTGTAATCGTAACATGTTGCCATCGTGAAATATACCGCTTTGAAATTGGGTCCATTTATTTAAAACACCCAGTAGAATGGAGGTGGGCTGACGCGGTGCCGGAGGATGGTTGTCGAGCTGAGTGGGCTTGCAAACAACGGCTCGTACCCCAGTGGCCATGGAGGATCGTGATGAGGAGCCGGGAGGTAGCCGCCCTACAGCAATAACGGAGGGTGGAGGAACGACGCTCAGAATTACAACCAGACCGCCAGGAAGATAAACGGTGAGGTGCCACAATCATCTCGGTAAGCCTTCATATAGCCACAGAATACACTTAGCCTGACACAAGCTCTGTAGTGACATCATTGGCACTTAGTGGTGAAAGGTAGTACATTTTGTTTGGATTGCGTGTGCGTTGGTGTGTGTGTCTTGTCTTCCTCCAATAACAACTGAGGGTGGAGGAGCGACGCTCACAACAACGAGCGGAGCGCCGGGTGGCTAAAGCACAGCAAGTTGGCACAGTAGGGGGCACAGGTGGTGCATCAGCCAGTCATCTCGGTCATCTCAGTCGACCCGTGGCACCTGCTGGGTCTGCCCCGTGACCTCCTGCCAGCGGGCGTTCGACACTTCACGTGGCCTCAAGGTGCACCTGGCCTGGCACAAGCGTCGTGGTGACGTCACCGCCACTTCGTGGCGAATGGCGATTGTTGTTGTGTATTTTGTGTGGGGAGCGGTAGTGTAGTGGCTAACGTGCTGCGCTATGAACCCGACCATCTGGGTTACATTCCCGCTCACGGCCAACACAAGTAACGATTATATGAACCGGTCCTGGGCCTCCACTAAGTCGACACGCCCTTAAACGAGTACCCGGTGCAGTGTTTAAACATCGCCACTGGGGAGACAAAGGCGGCCAGGCATGGTGCTGGCCGCCCACCCCCTCGTGTGCCGTGCCAGCCTTCATAGGTGTTCGCTAACAGCACTTGTTTTAAGAGTCTGTTGCGGCTATATGGGGGACACGTGCCTCTGTGTTGACGAGGGTGTGTAAATATCCTGTCGACGTGTTCCCACACGCGTCATGGCGTTGCTGGTCATTACCCCAACTTTGGTGTAATTGGTGCCACTTAGCAGCCTGGCAATGCTCCCCTCCCCCTGCGGTGTTCCTGGGGGGGGTCATGCTTGTGACCTAGAACTCAAGATTCGCGACCTGGAATTTGGGGAAGTCAAGATTCGTGACCTGGAATTTGGGGAAGTCAAGATTCGTGACCCCGAATTTGGGGAAGTCAAGATCAGCGACCTGGAATTTTGGGAAGTCAAGATTCGTGACCTGGAATTTGGGGAAGTCAAGATTCGTGACCCCGAATTTTGGGAACTCAAGTTCAGCGACCTGGAATTTTGGGAAGTCGAGATCCGTGGCCTGGAATTTTGGGATGTCAAGATCCGTGGCCTGGAATTTGGGGAAGTCAAGATCCGTGGCCTGGAATTTGGGGAAGTCAAGATTCGCGACCTGGAATTTGGGGAAGTCAAGATTTGTGACCTGCAACTCGGGGAACTCAAGATCCGTGACCTGCAACTTTGAGTCGATCCTTAAGACGCTCAATTTGTTGCATGTGTCCATGAATCGGAGAATCTTCATTGGCCCTGTCAGCATGTCGCGACGCGCTGATCCGTCGATTGCAATTGTTTCTTGAGCTATTTTATTCTTTGCGTATGATGCAATTGTCGGTATGTTGAACTTCTTTCGCACCGTACGTGGCCTACCGTGATAATCAAGAGGTGCGGGAGAAGGACGGCAAACCCAAATCAAGTGGGTCATGTCGAGGTGCTTCAGGAGAGAGAGAGAGAGAGTTTGCGTAGCTGTGCTATTCCTCCTCCATTGAAGGTAATACAGTGGTTGATTATACGTTCCATGGTTTGTGTTGCATAGCTAAAGTCACACGGCTGTGGCTTGTCCTGAATCTATCCCTATGGGTCTATGGATATCTGTGTCTCCTATGGGTTGACGGTATGGTCCACAGTTTGGCTTGCATGGCCACAATCTCACCACTGTGGCTTGTGTATGTTGAATTTCTTTCGCACCATACGTAGTCAACCGCGTTATTCCGAGATGTGGTGCAGCATCGATCTGTTGATGAGGTTGATGGTGTACCCCAGTGTCGTCGAGGAGGAAAGTCAAAGCTGATCACACACACACACAAACACACACCTCCCAATGACGCGGTTGACGACGTATGGTGCGAAAGAAATTCACCATACATACAGACCGAATTGTACCAGCAAGAAACGATTTGAACGTATGAAATTAATATGCAAATGATGTGCTCGTACACATTTAGCATTGACAAACTTCACAAGTAGAACGTAACAAGCAACGCCAACGGGACGCCTACAAACTAAATCGTGACCCCGATTCCATTGGGTTGGCAGGGCGGGGAGAGGTAATGCTTCCCTGCCTAATCTCCAGTGTTAGGGGGGTGTGTGTGGGCCGGCCCCTAAGGCTTGTGTCTGCAATCCACACCCTGTGTGATTCATCCACCCAAGCCCGGCCTCCCAGCGACAACTGGGTTAGATCCATCATTGTGCCTCACCTGCCTGTGCGTGTTAGCAGCGTGGTGTTCCCTGCCTGTGTTAGCTGTCTGCGTTATCTAGCATTGCATGCTGTCCGTGTGTGTGTGTGCGTGCTATCACTGTGTGGTTATAGTACTGTGTGTTAGCTGCCTGTGATATTAGCTGTCTGCGTTATCTATCATTGCATGCTGTCCGTGTGTGTGTGTGTGTGCGTGCGTGCTATCACTGTGTGGTTATAGTACTGTGTGTTAACTGTCTGTGATATCACTGTTAGCTTACTCTGTTATCATTATTTTAGCTGCCTGTATGGTAGCCGTTTGTCATATATCATTGCATGCTCCCTGTCTGTGTGTTATTTTCCTCTGTGTGCCCTGCCTGTGTTATGTACGGCTGTGTGTTCGCTACCTGTGTGATACCTCACCTGTGTATTAGCTACCTGTATTATAAACCACTTTTCCCTGCCTGTGTGTGATATCGCTCTGCAGTTTGACTTTATCACCGTGTGTGATAGTCCACTGTGTGTTCCCTGTCTGTGTTAGATCACCGTGTCTTACCTGTACGTGTATTTCAGCAGTTACTTTCATTCTAAATGTAACATTTAAATATCGCGTGTAGATTGTTTTGCCGATTCAGTTGGGTACGTTGCTAGGAGAATTGAATAAGTTATCAATAATAACGCAATACATTTTGCCACTGTGATGGTAAAGCAGTGAGCGATTTGTTCTATTTGAATTTGTTTAATGAATGTAAATATTTTATTGTAAAACGGATACAAATTGTATAATGATTTACTGTTAAATTATTAATTCCACTGTTATTGTCTTAAAAATGACATGTGCGTACAATCAATTAGGTAATACCATAAAATTATATTTTAAATAAATAATATTTAAAGCATTGATAATAAATTAAACATTTGATTATTGTTATCATTTCGATGTTACATCGTTTACCATCCGTTCAAGCGTCAGTACTGATTAGTCGCATATAACTAAATATAAACTCTGTCACTCATCATTAAATCGTTTGTCGTTTTCAATTTAGCGATATCTATTTCACCAGTATTCTTCCCTACACATCTCTTAGTTAATCATCATAATTTAAACCCATGTCTACACAACCCTTGGCACCAGCCCTCCTGAACCCCTCCTACCCTCAGGGTCCCCTGTATCCCCCAGTTCTCCCATGCCCCCCTCATCCCTCAGTACCACCGTGCTCCATAGACCCTCCTGGTCCCCTAGCCCTGCGGGCCATGCTACTGCGTGATCCGCGGTCTGCGAGCCCCGGTGGGGTTGGGATCGGAGTTGGGGCCGGCGCCAGCGTTGAAACTGGCTCCCCGTCCTTCACCGAGACGGCGCGCATCGCCCTGGAAGCTCTGATGTTGGGTGGGGGGCAGCGTTACTGGGGGGCTCTGCGAGCCGAACGGGAGATCGGATTCCTCTCGCCCGAGGAGATGACGCTCATCCCGGCTATCGTGAGGCGACCGGGAGCCAAGAGCATCGAAATAACATCGCCGACAACAACAACAACAATTAGGGAGAAGGAGGAAGTAGAGGAGGAGGGGGACGAGGAAAACGAGGCGGAAGATGGAGAAAAGAGAGATCAACAGACAACGACACCACGGGATCGTAATGGCCAGCTCAACACCGAAACGAATCCTCTCACCAACTACAAAGTTGCTCGTCAGAACGGAAACTATCCGGCAGTCAATCATCTGGCGGCGAATTTTGCAAAACGGGGAAATAATCTGGAGGGGATTATTTCAGGTGGGAATTCTCCCAGGCGCTTGAATATTTGCCCCGAAGGCTTTCTGCGTCCCTTTGGGAATAATCTTGCTGGGAATTTTGCGATGGAGAATTCTAAGATGTGGACTTTTCCCATGGACGTTGCTCATCCTGTTAGGGATAATCCAGCAGGGAATCCTCTGGCTAGGAATTTTCCATTGGAACGTTGGCCTCATAGGCACTGCCCAGTAGAGTATTGTACTGATCTCATCCATCCTCTGACCGGGAACCTTCGGATGGACTTTTGTCCGGTGAGAAAATTCCAACCTGGATTCTGCCCTTTTGATCATTTCCCAACGGCAAATTACAATCCTTATCGAAATTGTCCAATCAGGAATTATCCAGATGAACGTTGCCTTTGCGGAAATCATCCTACGGAGCCCCACAAGTTTTTCTTCAACTCTCCAATCGGGAATTTGCAAACGGAATTCCACACGTTTGGTAATTATCCACTAATGCCCCTCAATCAAGCCATGGGGAATAAATGTCCCATCGGAAATTATGTTCCGATTTCCACTCTGCTTACGGATGTAAACTCAACTCCACACGGCTGCCCAGTCACGGGAAAAACTCGTCCTCAAGAGACGGGAGATTCAGCCAGAAAACAAGGTCAAGAAATCCAGAACATCAAGCCAGACGAGTTGGGACCGGCCAAGAATGGGACTGCTTCCGAAGGGACCTATTGGCCGCTCGAATCGGATGCACCATGTCCTGATCTGGAGCTTGGGTGGCCTAGCTCCCGGCACCTTAATGTGGATACCACCACGGTCCAGGTTCGATTTCAGCCCCCGCCTGGATCAGGACTCCCGTCCATCAAAGACGTGGTCCGGGACGGGATTTGTGGTGCTCAGAAGGTGAGTGTGTGTGTGTGTAAACGTGTGTGTGTGTAAACGTGTGTGTGTGTAAACGTGTGTGTGTGTAAACGTGTGTGTGTGTAAACGTGTGTGTGTGTAAACGTGTATGTGTGTGTGTAAACGTGTGTGTGTGTGTAAACGTGTGTGTGTGTAAACGTGTGTGTGTGTAAACGTGTGTGTGTGTAAACGTGTGTGTGTGTCATTGACGGGATCTGTGGTGCTCAGGTGAGTGAGTGTGTGTGTAAACGTGAGTGAGTGTGTGTGTAAACGTGTGTGTGTAAACGTGTGTGTGTGTGTCGTTGACGGGATCTGTGGTGCTCAGAAGCTGAGTGTGTGTGTGTGTAAACGTGTGTGTGTGTGTGTGTAAACGTGAGTGAGTGTGTGTGTAAACGTGTGTGTGTGTCGTTGACGGGATTTGTGGTGCTCAGAAGGTGAGTGTGTGTGTGTAAACGTGTGCGTGTGTGTGTGTAAACGTGAGTGAGTGTGTGTGTAAACGTGTGTGTGTGTAAACGTGTGTGTGTGTGTCGTTGACGGGATCTGTGGTGCTCAGAAGCTGAGTGTGTGTGTGTGTAAACGTGTGTGTGTGTGTGTGTAAACGTGAGTGAGTGTGTGTGTAAACGTGTGTGTGTGTCATTGACGGGATTTGTGGTGCTCAGAAGGTGAGTGTGTGTGTGTAAACGTGTGTGTGTGTCATTGACGGGATTTGTGGTGCTCAGGTGAGTGTGTGTGTGTGTGTAAACGTGTGTGTGTGTCGTTGACGGGATTTGTGGTGCTCAGAAGGTGAGTGTGTGTGTGTAAACGTGAGTGTGTGTAAACGTGTGTGTGTGTGTCGTTGACGGGATCTGTGGTGCTCAGAAGGTGAGTGTGAGTGTGTGTAAACGTGTGCGTGTGTGTGTGTAAACGTGAGTGTGTGTGTGTGTAAACGTGTATGTGTGTGTCGTTGGGAGCGGTAATGTAGCGGTTAGTATTTTTGCGCTACGAAACCGGTAACCTAAGTTCGATTCCCGCTCACAGCCAACACCAGTGACGATTATCTGAACCGGTTCTGGGCCTCTCCTAGGTCGACTCGGCATCAAATGAGTACCTGGTGCGGTGTGTAAACATCCCGACTAGGGAGACAAAGGCGGCCAGGCGTGGTGCTGGCCACCCACCCCCTCGTGTGCCGTGCCGGCCTTGATAGGTGCTCGCTAACAGCACTTGCCCCTACAGTTTGTCAAGGCTATTATGGGGGATCTTTGTCTTTGTTTGTGCAGCAGTTAGCGCACTTCACTACAAACCCGAGTTTGATTCCCACTCATGGCCAACACCAGTGACGATTATCTGAACCGATCCTGGGGCTACCCTAGGTCGACTCAAACTCAAATGTACCTGTTGTAGTATGTAAACATCGCCACTAGGGAGACAAAGGCGGCCTGGTATGGTTCTGGCCACCCACCCCTCGTGTGTTGCGTTGGCTTTCATAGGCGCTTGCTAACAGCACTTGCCCCAACAGTCTGTTTGTGTCTTTGCCACATACTTGTACACTCAATCTACAGCCATATACACAGATACACAAACGCATGATTGTACATACAGACAACGTGCAAATGCATAATAACAACAACAACCGCCATTCGCCACTAAGTGGCGGTGACGTCACCACGACGCTTGTGCCAGGCCATGTGCACCTTGAGGCCACGTGAAGTGTCGAACGCCCGCTGGCAGGAGGTCACGGGGCAGACCCAGCAGGTGCCACGGGTCGACTGACTGAGATGACTGGCTGATGCACCACCTGTGCCCCCTACTGTGCCAACTTGCTGTGCTTTAGTCACCCGGCGCTCCGCTCGTTGTGAGCGTCGCTCCTCCGCCCTCCGTTGTTGCTGGAGGGCGACTGCCTCGAACTGCCCAGTAGCGTCCTTCACGAGCACATGCGTACACTTGTACACACACACATGCACACACACACGCACATATACGGTACAGGAATTCCAGGTCTCGCTTGCAAAAGAGGTTATGAATGTCGGTGGTTAAATAAAGGCTGCTAAATTGAAGATAAACAGGTCCCTGCGGGGTGGGCTGGTAGGAACGAACAAATGAATGGCTATAATAAAATGAAATGGCGGGGGTACGATACGAAGGGAGAGTTTGAGGCCTAGTTCTAGGCTTTAGGCCTAGCTGTAGGCTTTAGGCCGCTGTGAGTTAATTTTGAATTTAAATGTTTTAATTAAAAACTATCTCAGGGAATTATAAGGGAATGTTACACTTGTTTAGCCAGGAAAGCCTCACTGAGTCTAAAGGTTTTTGTAGGGTCCTGCCAAGTGTTTGCAGTAGGGGGCGATGCTGCTACACCTAATCGGACATCGGACGGACGGACGATATAATCTATTGTAGGCTGGTTCACTTCGTTCCTACCAGTATAAGTCAGTATCCCACGTGCATGGTGGGATGCAAAGGCACAACATGTCTAATTCGCTTGCAGATAATTAAAGGGTTCCTCCTGTGAGTGGTGTGTCGGATTAGAGAGGTGAGATCATGTGTTATTTTCACTGAGGCCCTAATAGCTCTGTGTCAGGCTTAATTAGGAGTGTGTTATACATGTGATTAGAAGCTGTGTGGACATGCACTTTCATGGGTCGTGGGGGATATTTGACCGTAATCACATACTTCGACACTCTCACACACGTACCTGCACATTTAGACACCTGTGCACCAGAGGTCGCAAACGGGTTTTGATTCCTTACCCGTACCCGGCTGCACCAGGGTCGCAAATAGGTAACCGTACCCGGTTGGGTACGGGTAGCCATTCCCTACCCCAGGGGTCGGCAACCAAAATAACAAGAAGAGCCATTTCTTTCCAATTCGGTACAAAATTCAGTATTTCAAGAGCCGCAATGCATCTGAGTACATACTGTACATACGTACATATTGTCAAGAAGCGGCCCGTAAAGAGCATCCGTAGGTTGCCGACCCCTGCCCTACCCGTACCCTACCCGAAATGAGTGACAAACGGCTACTCACCAGTGACTCACGGTCTACCCGTACCCGTACCCGGCCGCACCAGGGTCGTAAACGGCTACCCGTACCCGTACCCGGCCGGGTACGGGTAACCGGGTATCGGGTAGGGTACAGGTATCGGGTACCCGGTTGCAACCTCTGCTGTGTACTCACACACACATACATCTTCCCCACCACTCACTCACACAGGATGTCCCCCTTTATAGCCTGAGCAAACATTTGGGGCAATTGCTGTTAGCGAGCACCTATGAAGGCCGGAACGGCACATGAGGGGGTGGGTGGCCAGCACCACGTCCGGCCGCGTTTGTCTGCGCAGTGCTGATGTTAAACACCACACCTGTAACTCATTTAAGGCTGAGTCGACATGCCTCCCTACACATCACACACACACACTCGGAAAGGTGGATCAGCTGTAGAGCATTCGGAAGGTTGGGAGGGCGTTGACTAATCCCATTACCCCTTTGCGGCTAAAATAAGTACCACTTTCTTGGGAAGTCAGCAGTACTTGGATTATGGATAACCTTACCTCTGCGACATGAATATTAAACATACATCAGTGGCTCAGGGCTGTGTGCAGTTTGCACCAACACAATGCTCATATGATCTGGAAATAATTTGGACTTTTTTGACAGAAACACGTGTACACCGTCGCCACACACACTTACACATCTTCACTCTCACACACACTCACACACCTATACGCTCACACACACACCTGCATACTTTGTACCCCACAAAAACAAAGATCCTCCATATAGCCTTAACAGACTGTTGAACCAAGTGCTGTTCCCAAGCGCTGTGTCCCCACGCACACTCTCACACGCCTCTACACTCAACCCTAAACACTTGGCCCCTCCACCCCACACACACACACCTGTACAAAGACAAAGATCCCCCGTGTAGCCTTAACAGACTGTAGGGGCCAGTGCTGTTAGCGAGCACCTATGAAGGTCGGAACGGTACACGAGGGGGTGGATGGCCAGCACCACGCCCGACCGCCTTTGTCTCCCCAGTGGCGATATTTACACACCGCACCAGGTACTCATTTGAGGCTGAGTCGACCTAGGGGAGGCCCGGGATCGGTTCAGATAATCGTCACTGCAGGTGTTGGCCATGAGCTGGAATCGCACCCGTGTTGCCGGGTTCATAGCGCAGCGCGCTAACCACTACACCACCGCTCCCCATTCACACACGCACGCACACCCTGGCCCGACGGCCCCCTGACCCTGACCCCGTGACCTGCAGCTGCTGGCCCTGGTCAGCCCGCGGCTCTGCGACCTCGACGTGCTGTGCGACCTGCTGGAGGCGGCGCGGTGGCGCGGGGTGAGCGTCTACCTGCTGCTGGGCGAGCACGGCTTCCCCGCCTTCTCCGCCGCCTGCCGCCAACTTGCCGTGGACCCCCTGCACTGCCACGTGAGGCCACGGCGCCCACCCCATGGTCGCAAGCAAGAGACAAAGAATCCCCCCGTGTAGCCCTAACAGTCTGTTCTGTTGGGGCCACGTGCTGTTGGCAAGCGACAGTTATGAAGGCTCGGAGGGGGGTGGGTGGCCAGCACCAAGCCTGGCCGCCTTTGTCTCCCAAGTGGTGATGTTTTACACATAGCACGATGTACAGTACTCGTTTGAGGTTGAGTCGACCTAGGAGAGGCCCAGGACAGGTTCAGATAATCGTCACTGGCATTGGCCGTGAGTGAGAATCGAACTCGAGTTCCCGGGTTCGTAGCGCAGCGCACTAACCAATGGCTTGGCACGTTCGAGCCAAGCCAGCCTGGCGGATTCACAGGATGGGTGGATTTCCACTGGCGCAATATGCTGAGCCGAACCGTGACCAAAACTGTGACACGCTGCTGGCCTCACAAGACATATGAATGTACCCCGAGGGCCATTCATGAAAAAAAAAACTAAAGTTGAAAAACGATAGAAATGGCCTTACGCTATGTTGCTTTTCATTATCAACTGCAGCTTTGCAAAAACACTCCATACCTGCGCTCACCTGCCTATTTATCTCATCAGATGATACATTCTTAAAAAATGAAGGTAAGGAACCAGTGTTCAGATCTGATGAGTTTTTTTCTCTTCTCCATCAGCAGAACCTGAACGTCCGGAAGCTGGCCACGCCGCGTTTCGTCGCCAAATCCGGCTCGTTTTTCTGCGGGAGACAGCAGCAGAGATTCCTGATCATCGACTGCGAGCACGTGGTCACTGGGACTTACGGGTGCGTTCCCTCTCCACGGGGTGATGCACTGCTCTGTGACAATTCCAAATGTATATTATATATATCATGACATGACGCCAATAAAACAATTGTAATAAAGTCTGGTAGGGTATGGAAAAAAATATGATTTGTTTTTATGTTTTCCTAATCCCTCTCAATGCATTGACCACCCTCCAGGTACACGTGGATGGACGGTCACGTGAATGCACACATGATCACAATTTTCTCTGGCCAAGTGGTCGTCGAGTTTGAGGAGCATTTCCAGGAGCTGTATGCCCAATCGCTGCCCTTGGAGCGAGACATCGTGGCCCACAACGAGACCCCACAGCCCGAGCGAGGGCCATCAAACCTGCAGAAACAGCGGCGTCACCTGCAGGATCAGAAACAAAGTCAGCAGCCGCAGCAGCAGCAGCAGCAGCAAAAGGAGCAGCAGCTACAGCCGCAGCTACAGCAGCCACAGCAACAAGAGATCCAACAACATCTTCCACGGCGCTGCTGTGAGCTGAAGCCAAACATTGGCCCTGAGAGAAGCCACCTCAACATAGACCACCGACACGACATTGGGCGTCACGTCCAGCAGCCCCTCCGTGTGCCCGGTAACATATGCGAGCTGGGGGAAGTCTTGGATGGCTGCCTTCTCTCGGGCGTCTGTCCTCCGACGGGGCAGTGCATGAGCCACTTCCAGAGAGGCCCAATTCCCACCGACCAGTGTGATGTTCGTCAGGACCTTCAATGCCAACAACACCACCGCTGCAACCACCGCAACCACCACAACCTCCTCCACCTCCTCGACTGCCCTCAACGCACCGGTGCACAGATACATAAGCGAGCTCATCAACTGCAGGATGGTCTCCAGGAGTTGGAGCTGTGTGGGGTCCCGTGGAGCAGAAGGTGTCTCCAAGGACGGGCTCCGTTGGATCAGTGCTGTGGTGGTTTTTGCCGAGGAGTCCCAGCTAGACCGGAAGTGACGTGCGTGAGGTGGCGTGGTGGTGGTGGTGGTGGCGATGGGAGTTTGTCTGCTGGTAGCAATGATGAGTCTATCTACGAGGGCCTGTGGGACTCAGGATTTGATGACTAACAAGTGCTACTCTGCCAGGTCATCATCGTGATCTTGGTGGTGATAGTATGGCTAATGAACCTGAGTAAGCAAGATAATTTAGCTGTAACTGTGCGATATAACATGTTGTCCAGCGAACTCCTGCGATGAATGCAGTATAGGGACGCATAGAATTAGCATTTATCTAATGCTTGCATGCAATCGCATCTCAGAGTGCTTTAAAACCTGCAAATAATAGAACATATCAGCAGGGCCCTGGTGAGGAAAATATGATACAAACTTTAACAGCTAAGATTTGACCACTTCACTCCCATAGAAAAATAGAGCAATACAAACAAGCCTCATCCCATCTGATACCAATCCTTGTTTTTATCAAAAAATGGTACATTTCTAATGATGTCTCATCAGATAGACAACAATTGTTTTCTAATATTAAACCTTCGTCTCTTCCAATATAAAACCCCTCGCCTAATCCGACAGAACCGTTGTCTTATCTAACACAGAACCCGTGTCTTGTACAGCACAGAATCCTCAACTCATCTCATCTGATACAGAATCCGCACCCCACGCAGAACCCTCATCTCTCCATGTATAGAAACCTCAGCCATCTTCACTTGATCACAAGTCAAAAGTTAATTTCTCCCCGCGGTGTTGATCCAATGGGTGAAATTCCACATTACACTGGTCAACACACTTTTTCTGGCATAAGGTATTCCAACGGTTTTAAGGTAATTTTGGGGTGCTGATTCCAAATCTGGCATCGGTTTTTGTCTATCACATCAGGTGTTCAATAAAAACTGCAGAAGAAAAATATTAAATAAATGTGGATATCTACATAAAATGATATTATAAACACACTATCCTAAAAATACAGCACCATATTTTAACACTAAAGCAGTCACTGACTCGCAACAACTTGCAATTATAAGTGACAGAGTTAATTTCGGGTAAAATCAATGAAAATGGGGTATGCCAATAGCATAAAAATGAGATGTGATCGAGAAAATCTGAGATCAGATTTGGAATCAGCACCCTGAAATTAGTCTAAAACAGCTGCAAAAGTCCAGGCCAGAAAAAAAAGTTTTTTTTTGTTGACCAGTGTTATCATAACGTGGCCCAGTTTTGATATTAGGACAAACCGCTCTTGACACAACATAATAACGAATCCCAAGAGCACAAACTTTGTACAAAAAAATCCTTCAAGCTGCACACTCCACTGTTAGGCTCATTATTACTAGTTAAATTATCATGTACTGGTACCCGTGTCTTAGCCCAATGTTAAAATGTATGGACAGTAACTTCACTAGAACACTATAATGATGGGCCAACATATTTTTTAATTCCTTGGCATTTAACAATACTTCAAAATAGTGTAGGGCAGCCTAGGTTATGACCAACAATCCACATATACATGATATTAGATCTATAGGAGGTTTTTTTCCCGAGTTGTAGTGGAGGCTCACAAAGGAATACATATTTCATATTTTGTGAACATTTTGGTAATAAATAAGTTTCTACGTGTGTATGAAATTACGTGGGGGGATATGTGTTTTTTGTTGGCTTCCTTAATCTTTTACATTTCAACAATAATCGATTATTATATATTGCTGCTCTAAATAGGAATTGTGGTGGTTACCTCGTGACGCCGTAATTGCTGGATGCAATTACCAGCGAAACGTCGTACTCAAATTGTAAATGTTGTGGTTTCACGCTTCAACACACCAGTGGGCTAAAGCAGTGAACTATTTGTCTTTTGTCAACGTGACATTTTTTTACTGATTGGCCGTGTCGGGTGGTGGAGGGTTACGACACATTTATAAATAACGCGATCTAAACCCAAAAACGTTGATTATGAATAATATTGGTCGCGAAAGCCTACGTGTTAAACTGACGAACCCTTCTACTGCTACGCATTCTGCCTGCTTCCACCTCCCCCACCACTACCCAAAGCAGCCGAACTCTGTGTCCAGTTAGTGGGAGGAGGAAGGGACAGGCATCGTCAAGATGCAGGGCCTAAAGAAGGGGCAGGGCCTAAGAAGGAAGGGCTGGGGTCTAAAGAGGAACGAGGCATGGCCTAAAGAGGAATGGCCAAGGTGCCTACAGAGTTCTTTCGGTAAAGTCACGTAGGTAAAAAATGAAATTAAAATTAATAAAAATAAAACAATAAAATCACGACGTTTCGGAGGCAACACAAGTCTCACTTGATGCAGCAAATCTGGCTGTGACGGTCCCACCTGATGACGGAGACTTGTGTTGCCTCCGAAACGTTGTGATTTTATTGTTTTATTTTTATTAATTTTATTAAAATTTCTTACCTACGTGACTTTACCGAAAGAACTAAGAGTATGAATCCTTGCAGTCACGAAAGCTTCAAATCTAGAAGTGCCTACAGAGGTTGAACTTTCCCTGTTGATTTAAGGCGACAGAAACGTGCAGGAAGCAGCGTATAGATCCGCAGTTGTGGCCACAAGCCAATTAGTTAGATATGCTGTGTGGCTGGTTGCGTAATTTTTGGAATGTGCAATAGTTTTATAAGATCTTCACTCGATTTCGTGGACACACTTGAGCTAATCATGCTAAATTGTGATTATACACCACTGCTGCACTCAACATCAATGCTAGTTCAGTAAGTTACATAATTACATTCAACTTAAACAAATACATTAGCATTTTGTGCTGTCACTGCGAGGAAATGCATCTCGATACAGTGTACTGTAAATTTTGAGGCAAAATTCAGTTGTTCATCTTACGTAACAGTGACAAAATATCGCACATGTGGAAATGCTTTCTTTGAACTAATCAACACGAACTGTTTGAAGCCACTTTTAAGAGATTAAATAATTAAAAATACAAAATAAACCAATTACAGCAGCTAAACACGTATAATTCAATAGAAAGTACCTACACTAGTTTAATTAGAGTCGCTTAAATAGTGTTTTACACGCTTTCATTTAACTCTGTCTGTCTGTTGTTGTCGTTGTTGTATCCTCAAATCTTGTAACTCAATTTTAACTCACTTCCCAATGTGGTATCGACTGCAAACTTGGTATACTTATGTCATACTGATAACAATACTATATTCTATCATAAAAAAATAAAAATATATTTTAAACGATCTTTTTTATATGTTCTGTTTCGGCTTGGGTCTAATTGTCCACCGTCAACTGACATTGGCTGTAATTGGCCACGGCCCCTTACGTTATGGCAAGCTTCGGGGCCACCTCCTGGAGTCGTGGAATTATTTCATGACTAGTACATTCGCATAAAAGTGTATTTAAAAAAAGTTTTTAAAAATATTACTTATTTTATATTTCCGGAAACTGCTTCATAAGAACCGGTAAAAAAAACGGTTAGCAGTTTACCACACACACACAGAAACGTCAAGCAATAAATATTTTTGCTGACTAAACTTGTTTGGTGAACTGAGACACGAAATTGCGTGACCTGTTGGCAGCACAATGGACTTGCAATCCAGAAGTGGTCGGTTCGATTTGACCTCCAGGCGCGGAAGTAAAAAATTAACCCGTAAAAACAAAGTTTTTCATTATAAATCCTTTATATGCGTGGCGGCTAGAGTCCTCTCGTCCTCTGGCTTGAGATGGCTGCCACCTATGGGTCAGATGATTGCATTGCACCATTAAGCAATTGGTAATTAAATATAATATTTTTGTCCTAAAAAGTGTAAAATTTTGGAAAAATTTTTTCACGAACATTAATTGTCACGCACAACGAGTCTGTGTGGAAAATGTCAGCTCGATTGGATCACGGGAAGTGGGTTAAAAAACGACCGAAAGATTTGCACGGTCCTAAGCAAGCAAGCGAACTTAATATAAAGGATTTAAAAAAGACAATGGCTCAACTTTCCACCTTCACTTCGCCCCCCTCCTTGTTCCCCACCTGTCCACCCCAGTCGTATACATTGGGGGACAACCACACTTAGTCCATCGGTAGGTAGGTTGAGGGGGGGGGGGTAAGTTGTGGGGTTACTTCCACATCTCCCAAGTCGTAAATTGGTCAGCGTGGAAGAGTAGGCCAAATGCCCCTCGACAGCTCCTTCTAGTGAGAGGCCCTTTCCGCCAGCGGTGGATTGGAGCAAGCAGTTGCCTCTTCCGCCGTCAGAGACGAGGGCATGAATCGCTTACTTCCCCACTGGAAACGAGCACGGTATCGGTTTCTTTGACCCTCGAAACCGGTAACCGATTCCAAAAACGGTTACCGGTTTCGCCGATTGTCGTGTCGTTGAACAACCATGAATTTTGAAAACCGAAATGTCACGCACGTGTCTCGACGTTGACCCACTCCGCACACCGTGCGGTTTGCGTTGGGGGTGTTCTTCATTTGACCATACTTCACCACGCTGGTCTGTGCGGGGTGGTGAAGGCCGGGGGGGGGGTATCAACGTGGGAGCGGTACAGTACAACAATGGGGGTGTCGTCTGTTGCCCGTTGTCACCGTAGCTCAATAAACGTGACGTTGTGACTATAAATCTCGCATTTATTACGCAATTTCATTGTGGTGTCGTTTAATTCTGCTGTAGGCAAACGGCGCCCACCAAGCTTAAAAGGAAGCCAAACTCAACACATTCGCCAATAACACCGTGTGGTGTGGTTTTATAAGGAACAACAAATACGTAACAGGCGACGTTTCGGGCAACGACCCTTCGTCTTGTGCTACGAAGAGGGAGGCCACCGCCCGAAACGTCGCCTATTGTGTTTTTATTTTTCGATTTAAAGCTTTCGTGACTGCAGGGATCGATCTTCTTGGTTCTTTCGGTAAAGTCACGTAGAAGGGAAATAATAAAATAATAAACATTAAACATAATAAAATAAGGCCCCCACACGCATAGTTATTGTCGCTTTTTCTTTACTTCAACAATATGTGGGCCAACGTTGGGCCAACGTTGGCATGTGGTTGAAATCAACGTTGGCCCAACGTTCCACGTTTACTTTTTTAAAATATATAATTTAGTTTTTTATCAGGAATGTATTTAGTGATTTGTTTACCTTTTGGCTATTCAATTGCACTCCTGCCGTGTTTTTGTACCGTTTGTTGTTAAATTTCGATTTGTTGTTGTAACGCTTGACAGCTCATCGGATTCCTGCAGTGTAAATCAATATTCTGATCGGTTACAAACAAAGGCCCTCTCTTTACAATACGGGTCCCACGTATACGTATATTCTACGTGAATAGACGGATGGATAGACTGTACACGGAGACGTATTGTTTGCTTATTTTATACTTTTAGGTTTTTTCGGTAAAGTCACGTAGGTAAAAATAAAAATAATAGAAATAATAATAGAATGATGACGGAGACTTGTGTTGCCTCCGAAACGTCGTGATTTATAAATTGATTTATATTATTTATTATTTATTTTTACCTACGTGACTTTACCGAAAGCTTCAAATATAGAAATGCTTATTTTAGTTTATTACACTGGTTAACAAAAAAAAGTTTTTTTCTGGCCTGGACTTTTGCGGCTGTTTTAGACTAATTTCAGGGTGCTGATTCCAAATCTGATCTCAGATTTGCTCTATCACATCTCATTTTATGCTATCGGCATACCCCATTTTCATTGATTTTACCCGAAATTAACTCCGTCACTTATGATTGCAAGTTGTTGCGAGTCAGTGACTGCTTTAGTGTTAAAATATGGTGCTGTATTTTTAGGATAGTGTGTTTTTACTATCATTTTATGTAGATATCCACATTTATTTAATATTTTTCTTCTGCAGTTTTTATTGAAAATGCAATATTTGATATCTCAAAAACCTGATGTGATAGACAAAAACTGATGCCAGATTTGGAATCAGCAGCCCAAACTTACCTTAAAACCGTTGGAATACCTTATGCCAGAAACAAGTGTGTTGACCAGTGTTATTTTAGATTATCTGCGGACAGATGCAGCGCCCCCTGACGGCCGATACGCGCACCAACCGCCCCACACATTTTTGCGCCTAAAACTGCAGCCGTTGTTACGAGCTTATATGGTTCACAACATGACTTGTTTTGGTTTATATATTTTTTTAAACGTTGCTTATTGTTGCCATCTTCACGCGGGGTTTTAAGAGATGCGAAGGTTGTTAGTATATTGTTATTGAAAATTATTAAAAAGATATTCGCGCCCAACGTGGGGCTCGAACCCACGACCCTGAGATTAAGAGTCTCATGCTCTACCGACTGAGCTAGCCGGGCACTGGGTACTCAGCTCACCAATTCCCCATGTGTGCCTACTCACGTTGACTCGTTAAACAAAATATCGAGAATGAAATAGAATTGGCTTTTATCATTTTTCTTGAAGAGTGTAGTAAGCAAAATGGAGAATCGTGAGGTTTATTTTTTTATTTTTTTTAGAGAGCGAGGATTTTTATTGAAAATTATTAAAAAGATATTCGCGCCCAACGTGGGGCTCGAACCCACGACCCTGAGATTAAGAGTCTCATGCTCTACCGACTGAGCTAGCCGGGCACTGGCTGAGCGAGATGTTTAATCGCTATTAGTACCTCGCCAATGTCAACACTCCAAATCCAAAACCGCGATATTTAAAGATCTCCTATATATTCTAGATTTGAAGCTTAGACTTAGGGGCCGTCCATAAATGACGTCATGCGATTTTGGACGATTTTTTACCCCCCCCCCTTCGTCACACGGCGTCACAAAAACTCACTCCCCTCAAATATGACGTCACAAAGCTCTGCCCCTCCCTCCCCAAAAAATAAAACTTGCTTCAAATCGCTTTAAACTATTGTCATTGTAGTGCGTATTTAATGTGGCGCTGCACTCTGATGTTGTATGAGAAAACATTTATTTAAAAAGTCTATTTAATTAAGTAGAACGTGTCGTCTATATTTATTTAAAGTTGCGCATTTTGATGTGACGTCACATTTCTAAACCCACCCCCCCTCGTCACACATCGTCACAAATGTCTGACCTCCCCCCTACGTGCGTGACGTCATTTATGGTCAGCCCCTATCATCAAACAAACCCCATGACCAAAACCGCATAAGGAGGCATTCATTCGTGGCTGATGACGGCAATGACCTTGAAGAGTGATAAGAACAAGGCCATTTAAAAAAAGCAAGTAGATTTTTTATTGAATGATACCGCCAACAAAGTCTCATGGCTACGATTGCCAAAAAGGGTCCAACAGATATATAATTCTTTGTTTACATATATTTTTTTCACGACTACAGTGTCTTTCGGAAGTCGTTGAATTCTTCTGGGGATGACCTCGCGACCTCCAGGCAGAAGACGTCGTCGGAGGTGGTGGCTAGCCGGTCCAGGGGGACATACAGGGGTTGCAAAGGGTCATACTGTGCCAGGCCCAGGTGCTCCAGGTAGCTGTGCCGCTCCCTCATGGCAATCGTCTTCGCGTTGAATACCTGCCGGGGTCCAGGGCACAGAAAGTTAGCTCTCGATTTCGTCGTCAAGTCGGGCAGGATCACCATTGTAGTCCGATCCTCTATCCAGTGAACGTGCCAACACTGCGCACACCGTTCCATGTTTACTGGGGAAATGTCACGAGAGAAAACTAATCACAAGTATAAAAGTTCATAAGGGTGTCGAAGTGAGACTGGAGCTCTCAGTGAACTCACTGTAGAGTCTAAAACCCCATGTACCTACTGCCACCTGTACCTCTTTATATGGACCCATTCCTTCCGATCCTTTGCCAAATTTTCACTTTAAAATACCATTGGGTTTTGCAAATAAATAGTCTCCATACAATTTTCCAGGGCAGTAATATTTAATATCGAGTCGGCCAGTAATATAAGCAATGATCAGCAATTCCCTGCCCTTGCCTACCTCTGCAGATGCAAGCTGAATTGTGTGTACCCCTGCCACCACCTTCCTACCCCAGCCAATTTCTCCCTATCACACACAACCTGCCTACCCTTGCTGCCCCTCCCCTACCCATAGTTCTACCAATCCCTGCATGCTCCTGCCTACTAGATTACTCAATTGGGATTACACAGAGCAACCATTGCCCTCTGCCGACGACAGACCAGCTCACGTTTGCAAAAGAGACTAATCCTGGTCTCTTGAGTTCTCACCTGGTTAAACAAAAGAAACTTCAAACTACCTCTACCCAATTCTAGATTTGAAGCTTTCGTGACTGCAAGGATTCATATTCTTAGGTTTTTTCGGTAAAGTCACGTAGGTAAAAAATTAAAATTAATAAAAGTAAAATAAAATAAAAAATTAAAATCACGACGTTTCGGAGGCAACACAAGCTTCCGTTCCACCTGAAGACGGAAGCTTGTGTTGCCTCCGAAACGTCGTGATTTATTTATTTATTTTACTTTTATTAATTTTAATTTTTTACCTACGTGACTTTACCGAAAAAACCTAAGAGTATACCTCTACCCAACTCTTTCCTCCCACTTCTGACCCCACGCCAACCCCATGCCGAACCCGTGCCGACCCCGTGCCGACCTGCGGGAACTGAACGAGCATGTGCTGGGGGAGGCCCATAGTGCCATGCACGAGCGTGAAGACATCCAGGAGCTTCCTCTTGCTCAGCACCAGCAGCTTGGGCACCTTGAGCAGCATGTGCTGCACCTCATTGGGCCGGAAGCCCAGCTCCAGCTGCAGGACCTGTATGGAGAGGGCGCGGGTGTAGGAGTGTGGGGAGGAGGGGGCAACATAACAACACAGATAGCACTACCGCCCCCCCATCGTTTTAGATGAAGTCGGTGGCTCAGAGGTCAAGAACGCTGGGCCGTGTTTAAACCAAATCAACCATGAATGTGCTCAGCCTTATTAGATATCGGAAGCTAAGCAGGGCTGAATCCGGATAGCCCTTGAGTGGGTCACCACCATGCTATAAAAAAGGTTGTTTTAGACTGCCAGGCTACTTTGTTGCCAGCAGAGGATAATGCAAAAAAAATCTATTGTAGTACTGTGCTAACACATTCCTGCGGAGGGAGCTGGTAGGAACGTTGGGTTGCTCGGTCAATGGCCAGGGTCAACGGCACAAGCCGGCGTGAGTAGGTTAAACGTTGAGTTTTATAAGGGCACCACGGGGTGACCAGCCCCTCCCCACCCAGCCCCACCCCTCCCACCCCCCACCCAGCCCCACCCTCCCCACCCAGCCCCTCCCCACCCTCCCCTCCCCACCCAGCCCCTCCCCACCCAGCCCCTCCCCTCTCCACCCAGCACGACGGACGGACGGACACAATAATCCCCTGTGGGCTGGTGGAACCAGGTGGTTCCTACCAGTATAAGCTCCTGCATATATGCTCCCTAACTTCATTTGTGAGTCTCTCTATCTCACTTTCTGACTGCTCTTCACCTTCAGGTTCTCCTTAACGGGCTCCAGGCTGCGAGTCAGAAGTTTGGGCATCCGTATCATCAGCTCTCGTACCTGCATCCAGAACACAGAAGCAGCAGCAGCAGCAGCAGCCAATGATTAAAAAAAACAAGTAGCAGTGCGATTATTATTTCTATTATTTAGTTTTTATCCACAATTACATGCGATTGTGCCATCACGTAAGGTGAAGTATAAATTCGCATCTCTCAGCTGCGCAACCCATCACATTAGAGAACAGAGATCTTTGGAAGCGGACACCACATTAAAGATGACCTGTGGTGCACACAGTAGGGGATAAGCATTTTCCCACCTATCCTGCCACTGAAAGTAATGTTCATTCAATGACAGTGGGACACTAAGAAAATAAAATGCAAAATCAAAGCAAAATGCGAGTCTCGGGTAGATCAGCCATGCTCTTATAAAGGCAAAGTTTCCCCATACAGCCTTAGCACACTCCACCGCCTTTCGTCTCCCAATTGCTGATGTTTACACACCATACCAGGTACTCATTTGAGGCTGGGTCGACCTAGAAGATGCCTAAAACGGATTCAAATATTCAGCACTGTTATTGCTTGTGAGCAGGGATTGAACTCGTGTCGTCGTGTTTGTAGCGCGGTGCGCTAACAACTGCGCCACCATTGGAACCTCATTTGCCAGTAAAAATGATAATTGGTTTTTTACCCTTCTATCTGGCAACAAAACTGACACCTTTTTATAAGGAGTCATGTTTGCATAGACCACAATACCTGCAGTCATAATGCAAACAAAAAACACAACTCTGATAATGTGCACTGTCCTTGAAGTTGATTGGTCCACACCCGAGACAGCTTTCCTTAGAGCCTAGTCTCACATGGGTTGGACCAGATGACGCCAAAAGGCGCACAACTCATCAGAGTTGTGTTTTTTTTTGCATTATGACTGCAGGTATTGTGGTCTATGCAAACATGACTCCTTGTAAAAAGGTGTCAGTTTTGTTGCCAGATAGAAGGGTAAAAAAACAATTATCAACTGCGCCACCATTCCCCACTCAAACACATACACGCAAGTACACACACGTGCAGACACATACATACGTGCTTGGCGTTGAGCCCCAGCTCGCTTTGGTAGAAGCCGAGGCGGTTGTCAAGACGTTCGATGCTGAAGTTGAGCAGGAACGGCGCTCCCCGCACCATCTTGGCCACCGCGTCCCTGCCGAACCCACGCGACTCCAGGTAGTGAACCCTGCGGTGACACACATGCAGCACGCCACACCAGCTCCAGCATCGTCATTAATGATCTAATATCAGGGTGTCTTCATAGGTAGAGATATCCTGAAGCCGATATCAGTAATGGGTCCGAAAGGTTGACCACCTGAGATCAGTCCATGTGCATGAGTGTAATTGATGATAGCACCACTGGACCGGGAGAGATGGCCATGGTTTGGGGAGGTCTTAATCCAGCAGAGGATAGACAACAGCTGATGATCGTGATTAAGAAGCTATGTAATTGTGATTTGAGAAGAAATTATGTACAGAATGGAGGTTATCATGTTTAATACTGTACGGTAGTGTTTTCCAGATTTTGCCACTAGATGGCAGATGGCATCACTACCATGGCTTGCCTGGATCCCACGTATACTGGGGAGACAAAGGTGGCCAGCTGTGTTGCTAGACTAACAACCCCCTCGTGCACCATGCCGGCCTTCATAGCCGACACTCACTCACAGCACTTGTCCCAAATTCCTGTGTAGGCTACACGGGGAATCGTTGTCTTTGCCACCTGGCTTGCAGGTTGGAGATGTCCTGGGTGAGCATGAAGGGGTTGGTGGTGAGGAAGGGCCCCAGATCCTGGTCCTGCAGCCCCACGTCGCGCAGGAAGAGCAGCCGCTCTTGCACGTCACTCTCAAAGTCGAGGCGAAGCAGCATGCTCGCCGCTCCACGTAGGCGTTCCACCTTCCACAGCTCCACCCCTAGCACGGCCATGGGGAGACAGGGGAGAGACAGAGGGAGGCAGAGGATTAGAGGCAGACAGACAGAGAGCCAGAGAGATCGTGAAAGAGGAAGACAGAAAGATGGAAGACCAAAGTGAAAGAAAGGCAGATGGGGAGAGGAAGAGAGTGAGAGACACTTATGCAGATGAGACAAGAGACAATGAAGGGAGTGAGGAAGAGAGGAACTGACATGGAGCGATGAGAGAGACATGGAGCGATGGGGAGACGCAAAGCAAAGGACATTGAGCAGACACCAGCAATATATATATTGTGTGTGACAGTGTCAATTTGGACAAAGTGAAGAGAGAGGGAGAGTAGAGATTGCAGGCCATTCATTTTCCAAACATTTGGGTTAATTCATGACAACAACTGCAGATATGGCTGTGAAAGGGAGACAGTGCTCTATCTCCAAGTAAGTCACTTGCACAAAGCGACAGCAGCAAGGCTGGGTGATAAGGGCAGCTGGGGTGCAGCAGAGGTCGCAACTGGGTACCCGATACCCGTACCCTACCCGATACCCGGCTACCCGGCCGGGTACGGGTACGGGTAGCCGTTTGCGACCCTGGTGCGGCCGGGTACGGGTAGGCCGTGAGTCACTGGTGAGTAGCCGTTTGTCACTCATTTCAGGACCCGTACCCGTACCCGGCTGGGTACGGGTACCCGTTCCATACCCGTACCCAGCCGGGTACGGGTACGGGTCGCCGTTTGCGACCCTGGTGCGGCCGGGTACGGGTAAGGAATCAAAACCCGTTTGCGACCTCTGGGGTGCAGACAGCTGTGGGGTCAGTGTCCGCTGTGGCGTTCGTGCCTTCATGGTCTCACCGAGCATCACGAGCCGGCGCAGCGTGTGCGAGCGTTCGGCGTACGCAGAGAGGCGGTCGGCCCTTGGAGGCAAGGGTCGCGATACCTCCAGGCTCAGCGCCTCCTCCTCTGTCAGTTCGTCCAGTGCTCCCGCCTCGTCGACCTCGTCTGGAACATGTGCACACACGTGGCTTGTAGTTCCGTGACACCGCCAACATCCCGTCTGGATACCGCTGAGCGTTTGATCTATTTTTAATTCTTTAAAACTACGGTTGAAACCATTAAATGCACTTGCTCTGTACATTTGTCTTTAATGGGGGGGGGGGGGTGGTGGGGGGAGGACGTCAGGATGTACATTTTAATGAATGTGTTGCTATTAGGGATTTATCCTAGAGAATACCTGGCTAAATCAATCAAAAGGTTGCACAAACCTTGGCGATAAAAAAAACTGCGTGAAATCAATAAGGATTATCGGCCAAGGCGTACACATATACCTTCCTTATTCCATGCCAAACAAGTAAACTCACCAAGCGAAGGGAGGCCTTTAGTGGCTTCTGAAATATTCAAAACTTCAAGTTTGCGTACGACAGGAATTTTTAAACTAGTCAAAGGCAGGATAGGTCCCGCTAGCTGTTCGGCAGTGGCAGTGTCAGTGTCCTGTAGCATCCGCCGGTGCTGCTGGTCGTCTGTGAGCGAGTGGGATAATCTTGCGCCGTTCCACTTCACGATCGCGCCAAGTCGACCGGACACACGGCACAAGCACCGTGCGGTCGCCATCCCGGATGATATTTTTTTGATTTTGGTCCTGTGGGTGTGCACTTGTTTTCCTACCCCCCTCCCCCCCCCAAGACGGTCTTGCCACCGGTTGGACGAAGATGGGTGGTGAGATGAGGTCCGGAGAGCACGAATGGCTCACTTTGTGGTGACGATGAAATCCAAGCTTGATTCTGTAAGACCTGCAACAAAGTAATTATTTACGTGATGTGAAATCATTTCTAAAATTCGTCTTGTGCTGTCCCTACTGTGGTATGCATTTTGAAAAATGTTAAATCCATGTAATCAAAAAATGTAGAAATCGTCCTCACCACTACTCTGGAGCAAGAATCTACAGTGGTGGTGCGGGATATGGTTTATTAATCAGTTGTCATCTGACACAAACCCTGGCCTCATCTGATACAGAACCTTCATCCAATACATAATTGTCGTCTCATCAAAGTGCATTCGTTTGCCTCCACAGTTGTTGCAAACTTTACTCAAGCATCATATTCAAAAACTGTCCCTATGGTGGACATATTGCCAATGGTGGAAACTACGCATTCATAGGAAGGGACAAGTCTCTCCAGCTGACACCCATCTGTTCACTTCAACGCAGGCTGTATTCATTTTAACGAACGTGGAGCTATTAAGACGATGAACCATTGATGACTGGGCGAATTTCACCCTGAGCAGGCAATTAACTTATCTCCTGTCAGTGACATCAAAGGGACCGCCAGTGGGCAATACTACTGAACGCCAAGTGTCCGAAGAGATCTATGAGCCTCGGGTATTAACACAGAAATCCCGAGCTCTGAAAACGCAACATTCCCACGATGAAAACATTAGGACCACCGATGACTTTTCCACACAGTGTTACCGAGTGTATCGACCTCCCCGGATAAGATGAAAGCCAGCGACGAGGTGAGACATCTGGACATCTGTCAAAAAGAGCTTTGCAGCTCATCGGATTTCTCCAGTATAAACACACATTCTGACAGCATTCAAATACACACAGTGGGCAATACAAGGGCGCTCACCTGATTGGAAACGTATTATCTTCCGAGCGTCGGCACGTTGAATAGTGACATTAATGAGACGGTCTCAATAATATCAATTATATAATACAAGGCCGCTAGATAAATCGCGACTGCACGAACGCCTCTCACTTTGTGTTGCGTTGCGGCGTTTAAAGAGCCCAACGCGCGCGCGTGACCTCCCCGACAAACGCACGTGTCGCGCGCGCGCGCGCGCTCCCCACGACTACGGCGAGCGGCGCGGCCCAAATCTCCGAACGCAAACGCGAATTCACCTTTAATTGTCCATGAGCACAGCCCGTTATCGATTGATGCGGATGGTAAGGGTTGGTGGATCAAGGAGAGAATTATCTTTGTTTTGTTTTACGCGGGGTGGCTCAGCGCAATCGGAAGGTTGCGAGTTCAAACCCTGCGTCGTGGAGTCGTCCCTAATCCCGTAATCTTTCTGTTGTCGAAACAATTATTGCCAATAGCAACGCTTCGTGTGGGAGTGAACCAGTGGGTTGTCCTATATATATACTCGCCACCCCCCGCCACAGTAACGTGGAATTTCCACCACTGTCTCTGTCAACTGGAGACGAGCCCCAAAATCTCTTTGACTTGACTTATGGATCCAGGGCTGTCACGAATTGAATGGTCTGGCGACCTCTAGCGACGCGTCAAGCGGACGCTGAACCTCTAAAGCGGCGTGGTCCCGGGGCAGTAGCAACAGCAGCAGCAACAGCAGCAGCAGCGATGGCCATTCATACGTACGCCGGTACGATCAGGAAAGACGACGCCAACTACAAGCAGCATTTCCGAATGATTAACGAGCAGCAGGTGGAGGACATCACCATCGAGTTCTTCTACAGGCCGCACACCATCACGCTGCTCACGCTCACCATCGTCTGCCTCGTGTACTTCGCCTTCACGAGGTCAGGGCCGCAGGCTTTAACCGACTTTCCTAGTTTTGTTTGCCGCGGAGTTGTTCGCCCCCCCCCCGCCGCCGCCGCCGGCCGGCGAAGTGACGTCGGGGAAGGGGGGTTATGTTCAAACGTTATTTTTGCGTGGTGTGTGTTTTTGAAATTGTTATTATGTTTAGATTTTAAACTGGGTATTATATTGTTAGAAGTTATTGACGTTGGTGGATTGAATGACATTGGTTGCGAACGTAACTTGAAGTATGGCTGGTGGGTTTAAAAAATAAATAAACAGTTAATGTTGACGATTAAATGTCTAATATTTAAACCGCTTACATGTAATAGGGTTTGAAGGTGGTGGCTTTTGATAAGAGTATTGTAGGATTTCGTGACGTACGTAGCAATAGTGGGGCAACGTTTCTGAATGGGAAGTAATTGTAACCGTTACATATCAACATTATTTCTGAGTTTAAATGAATACGTGTATCTGAAAAAATTTAAGATTTTTAAAATAAATAAACAAACGTTTATATTAAAAAATAAAAGTGTAAAGTTTTAAAATCTGGTTTGCGCAGCAGTTACGGTATGTTCGAGATGGCATGGATAGCATCATGTCAAATCTACCGTATTGTCAAGTACATGTCTTTAAATATCTCAAAATTAATTGTAAGCTATGAATTTTTATATATATTTCCGTATTCATATTTACTTGAAGCTTTTTTGGTAGATTACCTGTGCACTCGTTGATTTCTGCAACAATGTTTTTGCTAAAGATATTTACACCACGCCTGCCAAATCAACGTACAGCAGCCCAAACTTTAATTAAATCCACTTGTTGCATTAAGGGCCACAAAACCCACGCTGAACAATTGACCATACTTCACCACGCCGGTCACTGTGGAGGCGTGCGAGCATAGAAGTGCATTACAGTGTATTTTGCTGACACCCGCCCTCTGCTGTTCACAATGTATGTCGCCACGCAGAAGGCAAATGGACAATTCTAGATTTGAAGCTTTCGTGACTGCAAGGATTCATACTCTTAGTTCTTTCGGTAAAGTCACTTAGGTAAAAAAATGCAAGCTCTCCTCCCCCTTAACTGGTATTTAAGAGCTTGCATCTTGAATCCCTCCCTCACTTGATGCAGCAAATCTGGCTGTGACGGTCCCATCTGATGACGGAGACTTGTGTTGCCTCCGAAACGTCGTGATTTTATTGTTTTATTTGTATTAATTTTAATTTCATTTTTTACCTACGTGGCTTTACCGAAAGAACTAAGGGTACAAATGGACAATGTCTGGTGGTGGTCGCCCCGTGCAAGCGATAGCCGGGCTCAAACGCCTGCTCAGCTTCTGAGATCCGATGAGATCGGGCGCATTACGCGGAATTAGGGCATCAGATTTAAAATTTTGATCGTTGCGATATAAAAACGACGAATATTTCACGGGACACTGAGTTTATTTTGAGATTTCGAAACATGTGAACATTGTCGGGAGAATTGTTCATTTTTGCCAGCCAGATGCACATTATCACCGTTTAAATTCATATATATGTTTTAATGTACTTAGGAAATAGAGTACCTCCTTTGCTCAGGGAAACCTCACAACGTGTCCAGACGCATTGCGTTGGGTGGAGACCCAAGTGCCCAGAGAAAACCTGCACAGAATAAGGGCGTAGCACTCGAAAGCCCTCACAGGTTGGTACAGAAACCCATTTGCTTTGCTCCAACCCATTACCGACCTCACTCGCGGCCCCGGTGGGTTTGGGAGTTGCACGTAAATAAAATCTCTGCGTAATCCACCAGCCCTTGCCTCCCAATGCGCCAGAGGCAAGTGTAACGTGGTCTGTGACAGGCACCATGTTTGGCTAAGTAATTTGGCCTTGAGGCAATACAGTATATGGCTAGGTCAGCTATTAATGAATTAATTATGTAAGCTCTTTCTGTTTACTGCTCAACCCTTCAGGGATAACAGCAGCCCCGAGGACAACATATGGCGGGGAATCATCTTCGTCACCGTTTTCTTTCTCATCGTCAGCGTCATGGCCTTCCCCAACGGTGAGAGTCACAGCTCTCCCATGCCTCTTGGGTTGTACCGGAAGAAGCCCCCGGCACGTGCAGTGAAACGTCGGACATCACCCCGAACAACACGCTCAAAATCTCTCCGATGCGTTTTTTTTCCTGGTCGTACCTCGTGTTTTTGGCATGATGTCCCAAAGTTTCCACTGCTCGTGCTGAGACCTTTTTTTTCTGGAACCAAATGGAGCGTTCTCCATCGTTTATATAAAGTTGGCAGCTGCTTCTGGTGTCATCGGCTGATCTACATCAAACACCAGCAGAAGCCGGACTCTGTTTGTTTGGCAGTATTTTTCCACTGCCAATCCACTTTGTCAGTCAACTTTGTCAATCAACTCCAGTGGATAAGAATTCCCAGGGCTTAATCTCTCCAGAATATTTTCCGAGTCTCTGGTAGACTGTGGTAGGTGGCACGGGCCTAGTTGCCACAGCGATAGGAATATTGGATGTGGTGTGATGCGTGCGTAAATATTTTCTCGGTCACTGACCTGGACAAACCCGGCTGAAATTAAGCCCTAAGAATCTCCATCGGATGGAAAAAGATGTGCGCAGCAGGCGGCGGGAGTGTTGATGTGTGTGTCTGCGTGTCACATTACAGGTCCCTTCACGAGACCTCACCCGTCCATATGGCGCATGGTGTTCGGTGAGTAATCCTCTCACCTCATCCTCACACCCGCAACCCCGCATGGTTTCATTTTGGTAACCCTGATTGATCCAGATAAGAGCCCGATGAGTTTCACCAGTGAAGAGTGTGTGTAATATAGGAGCTTTGATAGGAAAACACGGTCACAGCGCATTATTCACAATCGGAAAGTTGTGAGCTAAATTCCTTAAAATGTAATGGTCAACTCGGCTGATCTCCCTGCATCCTGGCCTGACAAAAAATTACCACCCAATTTTTGAGAACACTGAAGGAATGTCAACAGTGGTTATCAACAAAGATGACAATCGTTTCAGCACAGATAAACCGTGACTTCACATACACAGGGGGTAGGCGCCAATGACCAAATTACCCAGAATATGTCCCATCTCATCAGATCTCGGAAGCTAAACTGGGTTTAGCCTGCATGTATCTGTACGTGTGCCTATTCACATGTGTGTGTACATATTCTTGGTTCTTTCGGTAAAGTCACGTAGAAGGGAAATAATAAAATAATAAAACAATACAATTCTCACGGCGTTTCGATTACAACACAAGCAATCATCATCAGGTGTGAAAACCACAGCAAGAACATTTTAAGAAAAAAAACGCCACTTTTTCAAATTTTCTTGCTGTGGTTTTCACACCTGATGATGATTGCTTGTGTGGCAATCGAAACGTCGTGATCATTTTCTTGTTTTATTTTTATTATTTCCCTTCTACGTGACTTTACCGAAAGAACCAAGAATACGAATCCCTGCGGTCATGAAAGCTTTCAATCGAAATGTGTTTGTACGTATGTTTGTGTAGCAGCACGTTGCGCTATGAACCTGGCAACCCGAGTTCGATTCCCACTCGTGGCCAACACCAGTGATGAATATTTGAGCCAGTGCCAGGCCTCCCCTAGGTCGATTCAGCCTGAAATGAGTACCAGGTGCGATGTCCAAAAATCAGCACTGGAGAGACAACGGCAGCTGGCCGTGATGCTAGCCATCCAACCCCTCATATGTCATGCCGGCCTTCACAGATGCGAACAGCACTTATCCCAACAGTCTTGTAAGGCTATACGGGGGATCTTTGTCTTTGTACGCACGCGTATGCAGGCATGAGCGTCCTCTACTTCCTGTTCCTCATATTCCTGCTCTTCCTCAACCCGGAGCAAGTTAAGGCCATCATGTACTGGCTGGACCCGGCGCTTCGCAACGCCACTCGCGAAGCTGACATCATGGTACAGTCTCTCCCGATCTTTCCCTTTCGGTCCCACGTGCACAGCACAGACACAGACATTGTGAAAATGCAGATGGAGCTATTATTGCAAGAGCGTCGGCGCCAGCACTCTGCAGACACCAGTGATGCCTGGCTCAGGATGGAGTGTCTCTACTGAGCCTAGCGAGGAGGGTATTCTAGATTTGAAGCTTTCGTGACTGCAAGGATTCATACTCTTTGTGTTTTTTCGGTAAAGTCACGTAGGTAAAATAAATAAAATAAATGTGTTGCCTCCGAAAGGTCATGATTTAATTTAGTTGTTTTCATTTCTTTTATTTTTCTTACCTACGTGACTTTACAGAGGAGGGTATATCTCTACTGAACTGAGAGAGCAGAATGTGTTTGCTGAACCCAGGGAGGGGGAGATTGTGTCTGCTTAACTGCGGGCAGTGTCCTGACTGAACCCAGAGAGGGGAGAGTGTCTCAGCTTGAACCCAGAATGGAGTGTGATCTATCCTGACACAGTGATCTGTGGTTATTTGTGTGTGTGTGTGTGCACGTTTTTCCAAGTACACGCACCTGTGTGTGTTTGCCTTACATACGTACGTGCACGTCTATTCATGTGCATGCACGTTGTATGTCTGTGCACGTATGCATCTGTGCGTGTGTTGGGCATGCGTGTCTTGAGTTTGCGTACTTATGTTGGTATGTGTGCACAAATGTGCGTGTTTTTCGGACATCTGCACATAATGCTCGTGTGCGTCTGTGTGCACCTGTTGGCATCTGTGCGTTGGTGCACATCGTTAGTTGTGCAATAGTTCTCAGGGACCCCGTACTCCATCTCTGCAATATTGATGTTTTAGTTGCTGCTATGCTCGCGTATCATGGATCTCACGTGTAAAGTAGCCGGGCAAATAGCCAAATGGGACCATCTTCCGTGCGACAAATGAAAATGAACGTAACTAAATAAATACAAGAGTATGCTGCATCTTCTTGGTTTTTTCGGTAAAGTCACGTAGAAGGGAAATAATAAAATAATACAAATTAAACATAATAAAATACAATTCTCACGACGTTTCGGCCACAACGCAAGCAGCCGTCCTCAGGTGAAGAACAGGGCTGTCGGAAAGACAGCGTCCGAAACGTTTCTTCTCTGTCTCCCTATTATGCACCTGAGGACGGCTGCTTGTGTTGTTGGCCGAAACGTCGTGAGAATTTTATTTTATTATGTTTTATTTTTATTATTTTGTTATTTCCCTTCTACGTGACTTTACCGAAAGAACCAAGAAGATGAATCCCTGCAGTCACGAAAGCTTTAAATCGAAAAGTATGCTGCATGTGCATGCACGTATCACAAATGAGAATCAGAACTTTTATTTAGATTGGAGGAATCCATCCGACGAGCTATGAAGCTCTTCACAGCTGTCCAGTAGGCGGATGTCCAGTAGGAGCGGGCTAGAAAGTTACAACAAAACAAAAATCACCACCCAGCATAATAGGGAGACAGAGAAGAACACGTTTTATCCCATAGTCTCTACATGCATAAAACACAATCACCTCTCCACTCGTGAGTCCGTCTTGCGCGCACACCTAAATGTTTCACCCGCGTATCTTCACTCGCGTTTCTTCTCTGCCTGCGTGCGTGCGTGTGGCAGGAGTACGCCGTGAATTGCCACGTGATCACGTTGGAGAGGATCGCGAGCCACTTCGATGTGTTCGCGTTCGGCCACTTCTGGGGCTGGGCCATGAAGGCCCTCGTAGTGCGGAGCTACGGCCTCTGCTGGACTATCAGCATCACGTGGGAGATGACCGAGGTGCCACAGAGCTTCCGGCTCGACCCTTCCAGGGGCTTGGGAGTCTTACTCTTGGTTTTCTCGGTAAAGTCACGTAGGTAAAAAATGAAATGAAAATTAATAAAAGTAATAATATAAATAAAATAATAATAAATAATGAATCGCGGCGTTTCGGTGGCAACACAAGTCTCCGTCATCAGGTGGGACCGTCACAGCTAGATTTGCTGTATCAAGTGAGGCAGGGATTCCAAGATGCAAGTTCTTAAATACAAGTTAAGGGAGAGGAGGTGGGGGGGGGAGCTTATCAGAATGTGGTAGCCAATGAATGAATACGTGACTTTACCGAAAAAACTAAGAGTATGAATCCTTGCAGTCACGAAAGCTTCAAATCTATTTTTATTATTTTATTATTTCCATTCTACGTGACTTTACCGAAAGAACCAAGAAGATGAATCCCTGCAGTCACGAAAGCTTCAAATCTAGAACTTGGGAGTCTTGTCGAGGTTGGGTATCACTTTAAAGGCCGGGGGTTCCTTAGTCTCTTGAGGCTGGTACAGGTGGTTGGTTATACACAAGCTATTTATCATGCTGAGCCAGATCCAAAACCTAACAAGACATCTGAAATGACTCGGTAGGGGGTGGGGGGGGGGGGCACGCAGGGCCAGCGCTGGCTATGGACGAGTTCATTGTGACGTCGGTCATTTCCCTGGAGAGAAGCGTTTATTGATTTCGTGTCCATCGAACCAGATTAGATCGGCAAGGGCCACGTGACGAAGCACCAGCGCGTAGTTTATCTTAAACTATATCTTTTATTTGACCAGGAAAGGCCCACTGAGCGAAAGAGCTTTTTTCCAGAAGCGACCTGGCCACAAATGATACCTCAACGAACTGGCTTATCACATGGAAATTTATAGTAGCCAAATCCACATGACCACGGGGGGGGCGGGGGGGGGGGAATCAATCAATGAAACTTTATTTATTTAGCACTATTCGTGCAACAAAATGTAATGCATAGTGCCTTACAGGCGTGAACAATGAAAGTGAAATTGTAGGCAAAATAAAATCACGTGACAAATTTGTAGCAAAGGCATAATAAAAAGAACACATTAAGAGAATCCAAATTTAAAGCAAGTTTTAAAATCTTGATTTGAAGCTTTCGTGACTGCAGGTAAAGTCACGTAGGTCGAAAAAACAATAGATCACGACGTTTCGATCGCAACACAAGCAATCGTCATCAGGTGGGACAACCACAGCAGTTTTTTCTTGCTGTGGTTGTCCCACCTGATGACGATTGCTTGTGTTGCGATCGAAACGTCGTGATCTATTATTTTTTCGACCTACGTCCTCGCTCGCTCCGGTCCTTCACACGAGCGATGTGGTGATCCCGGGATGGAGTAGGGAGCACAGAACGACGGCTGGGAGACGGGAGGGGGCAGTGCGCCTCGCAGGGTTGGACCCGGAAGGCGGTGGCGGTGGAAAGCACGTGCGATCAGGACGAAGGGAACCCCGTTAAAATAAGAAAAATTTGAAAATAATGTCTTAAGAACTTTAGGAAGAAGAAGGTTTAAAGAGGAACTTAAGAAGCAAGATGAAGACAGGTTAAAAGATGGGGGGATATGGTGGGTAACACGAAGGGGTCGAGGCCAGGACCTCTTCAGATATCGCTTACTGATAATTGTTTTTTTTACCCTTCTATCTGGCAACAAAACTGACACCTTTTTTACAAGGCGTCATGTTTGCATAGACCACAATACCTGCAGTCATAATGCAAACAAAAAACATAACTCTGTTTTTTTACTCCTTGTAAAAAAGGTGTCAGTGTTGTTGCCAGATAGAAGGGTAAAAAACCAATTATCAGTAAGCGATATCTGGCAAATGAGGTTCCAATGGTGTATATCGCTGACTGTTGATGTGAGTCAGGGCCGGGAACCGAGCACAGGGCTGTGGGTTCATAGCGCAGTGCGCGATCTTCCGTGCAACTACACTTGCGTGGTGCATTATCTGCATCACGTAGTTCACGTTGACCAATCGCAAGTCTCGTAGAGCACGTGACGACCTAATTTTTAATTCGGTCGTCTCCATGACAATTGAACAGAAACAATAGACGGGTGGGGTTCATAACGCAGCGCGTGAATAGCTCTGCCGCCACGACCCTGCCCTTTATTCAAAGTAATGTTGGTTATGTAGTCAAGTGCGTACATCCATATGTAGTAATAATAGTGAGTGCTTTTGTTATTTGGGCTATTCTTATTGCGCAAGGCTATCATGACGGTGTTGTGTTTCACAGATGGAATAGCCTCCACGTAGCAGCCTATGCTGCTACGTATTTTTCAAATTGAGTAATTTGTGGGTAAGTTTTCAAATTCGTCAAAAAAATTTGACCTGTGATGCCGGCGCTTTGGGTGACAGATTTGTGCCAGAAAGGCGCCGTGTCTTTAAGCAAAAATAAAATTGACTTGCCTTGACTTGGCACGCATTGGCTGACTACTTACTTTATTTTGAATAATGTCACAAGATCTTTGAACGTCCATTGGGAAGCCGACGGCGTGTACTTGTCGGTTAATGCACCTGCAGTACTAACGCGCGCGTGTGAACGTGTTCGTGCATGCGCATGCAGTTGTTCTTCATGCACCTCCTGCCCAACTTCGCCGAGTGCTGGTGGGACCAGGTGATCCTGGACATCATCCTGTGCAATGGTGGTGGCATCTGGCTGGGCATGGTGGTCTGCTACTTTCTGGAAATGAGGACCTACCGATGGGAGAGCGTCAAGTAACCACCGCATACACTCGGCCTGTCACGCGGTCGCTCGCACAGCCAGCTGGGTAGATGGCGACTTGGCCAACCCCCGAGACAACCACACAGCGAGCCAGCCAATCTCTCACCCACACAGTTACTCGCTCACTCAACATGCAGCCAGTCAGACACACAGCCAGCGATCCAACCCCTCGTCCACATGGTTACTCGCTCACTCAACCACACAGCCACTCAACCACACAGCCGCCCAGCCCCACAGCCACTCACTCAGCCAGCAAGTCAGCCACACAGCCAGCCAGTCGACCACACATCCACCCAACCAGTCACTCACACAGCCACTCGCCCAGCCACTCAACCCCACAGCCACTCACTCAGCCAGCAAGTCAGCCAGTCGACCACCCATCCACCCAGCCAGTCACTCACACAGCCACTCGCCCAGCCACTCAGCCACCGACCTACTCAGCCAGCATCGCAACGTCACACGCCACTTGACGTTCTCTCGTCGTGTGGCTTGGAACATAAGTAATGATCTTTGCTAATTGAAGACTTCCGAGGGGAAACGTATGCTGGAATGCATTATGGAACCCATGATTTTTCTTCCACATTTAAATTGCGACTTTAAAGGCCACATCCTGACACATTCAGACGTGAGCAACGGTTCAACTCCACGCGCCGCTAATCGTTTAATCGCGGCTCTGTTGACCCCTTGACCCGCAACCTGCCACCCCTACCCATCGCAGGGACATCCACAGCACGACGGGCAAGATCAAGCGCGTGGTAATGCAGTTCACGCCGGCGAGGTGGACGTACGTGCGTTGGTTCGACCCCAAGTCCTCTTTCCAACGGGTCGCCGGCATCTACCTCTTCATGATCATCTGGCAGGTGAAGGGGGGGGGGGGGCGGGGAGTTGGGGGGAGGTGTGAAAGAATAGCCACCTCCTTTTCGCAGACACACCCGTGGAGGCCATCTGAAGGGCTGCCTGCCCCGCGGTTGTCATGGTTGTCGATTGCTGTCAGCCAGGGCTAAGTTTCTCATCGAATATAATCCGGCCCACTGATAGACTGGGATGTGCGGCACATAGCTATCGTCATTGTTGGAGGTAAACTGGATGTCGTGTGCGCCAAAACTTTCTCCAGATCACCGACCCGGAGAAACCCAGCAGAAATTAAAGGCCTGCTCACCAGTGCTTCAGATGAGGTTTTGGGTTTTCGTAAAAGTTTTACCCATGACACGCCACGAGAAGCGGGTAGGGAATGATAGTGTTTGTGTGGGTAGGGTGTAGTGGTGGTGAGAGGTAGTTCAAACTAAAACTATTTTTTTTTTTACCAGGTAAGGCCCACCGAGCTATCTAGCTCTTTTTCAGAAGCGACCTGCCCACAGCTCAACAAAGTGGCTTGCCGTCAAGTGGAAATTTATAGCAGCCAAATAATCTAAATACAAGTTTCTAAATGTCTAGCAAAAAACCGGAGGACCTGAAGAAAAATCCATATGGCCACGGGGAGAACATGCAAACTCAATATACAGCAGCAGGCGTGATGGTGGCTATCAAACCCACGACCTCCTGCATACCAGGCGAGGTTGTTAACATCTCCTAGCCACCGTGGTGCCCTAAAGCGTTAAAGCAATGGACATAAGAGACATAGTGTGCAAAGTTTCTGGTGGGTTTGGTTATTACTCCTCGAAGAAAAGTTGAGCAAAATAGCGGACGGGGCAAGATGACCGGGAACGGGAAGGGATGTCGCCTGGGACGGAAGTCTGGAAGACAGAAAAAGAGGCTCAAGGCAGGAAGGGGAGGAAGGGCACAAGGAATGGCCGGGCCAAGATGGTCGGGGATGAGAAGGTGGTGATGAGAGTAAAGGGAAGAAAGGGAGAGAAGCGAGCTGCACGGAGCAGTGTCTGTTTTCACCGGGGGGGGGGGGGCGGCGGGGAAAGATGAGGGATTGAAAATGGGGGTGTGAGGCTTGAGCTGATTTAGACACGCAGATGTAAGGTCACGTTTACGTGAACTATCTCAACCATCCCTTCAAAGTTAGTTTTGAATCTTTAAAAAAAACACAGATGTTGGAAAATCATCACTTTTGTTAGCGGATCGAATGTTGTCGTTCACGTGTCTCTGTGTGTGTGTGTGTGCGCGTCGCATTGTGTTCCAGCTCACGGAGCTCAACACCTTCTTCCTCAAGCACATTTTCGTCTTCCAGGCGGGGCACCCAATCAGCGTCGGGCGCATCTTCCTCATCGGCATCATCACAGCGCCCACTGTCAGGTCCGCCCCGCACCGGCAACACCGCCGTTTGCCAGACCCATTCCCTTCCGCCCCCCCCTCGCCCCGTCTCAGTGTCGCTGTGTATGTACGTTTGTGTGCGTGTTCTGAATTGGTCCTGGGCCTCACCTAGGTCGACTCGGCCTCAAATTAGTACCTGGTGCAGTGTGTAAAAACATCGCCGCTGTGGAGACAAACGCGGCCGGGCGTGGTGCTGGCCACCCACCCCTTCGTGTGCCGTGCCGGCCTTTATAGGTGCTCGCGAACAGCACTTGCTGCGACAGTTTGTTCAGGCTATACAGGGGATCTTTGTTTTTGTTTGCGGGGGTGTGAGTATATGGGGAAGGCATGGTGCTGGTCACCCATCTCTTTCGTGTGCCGTGCCGGCCTTCATAGGTGCTACTTATTAATAGCGCTTGCTCCTATATGGGGGGATCTGTGTTGGGGAGCCATCGCTATGAACTTGGCGACCTGGGTTTGATTTCCGCTCACGGCTACCAACACCAATGACGATTATCTGAACTAGTCGTGGACGTCCCCTAGGTCGACTAGGCCTCAAATGAGTACCTGGTGCGATGTGTAAAAATTGGCACTGGGGAGACAAAGGCGGCCGGGCGTGGTGCTTTCCACCCACCCCCGCGTGTGCCGTGCTGGCCATCACCGGTGCTCGCTAACAGCACTTGCCCCAACAGTCTGTTAAGGCTATACAGGTGATCTTTATCTTTGTGAGTGCATAGACCAGCATGGTCCACCTACCAGTCATCTTAATCGGTCAACCTATAAAACCTGGGTCCGTCCCGTGACCTCCTGTTCTCAGTGAGCATTCCACACCTCATGTGATCGTCTCAAACGGCGCCTGGCCTGGCACGAGCACCGTGGCGACTTCACCGACGTTTGCTGGAAGAATGGCGGCAGTCGTTTTGTGTGGACCGGGTTAAAATATCACTCTCAACTGACGTGCGATGTTGTTTATCCATAATAGAGGTTGTTGTTTTTGTGGGGTTAGATCGCGTAAATATGTTTATGTGATATTTATATATTAACGCGATCTAACCCAAAAAAAAACCTTGTGGATGATATTGGACGCGAAAGCCTACGTGTTAAAGTCATGTAGTTTGTTTAAAATATTAATGACTGGCTTTACTACCCGGCTTCGCTCGGGACTTGGATTCACCACGCCCGGCCGCCTTTGTACCCCCAGTGGCGATGTTCACACAGTAGACCAGTTACTCGTTTGAGGCTGAGTCGACCTAGGGGAGGCCCAGGACCGGTTAAAATAATAGTCACCGGTGGTGGCCGTGAGCGGGAATCGAACTCGGGTTGCCGGGTTCGTAACGCGGCGCGCTAACCACTACACTACAATACGTTACGCTGCCACGTGCGCGGGTCACGTGACAGATGTGACGTCACAGCTCACTTGCCGTGCAACAAATATATACATTATTGAGCTCCCCCCCCCCCCCAAAATGTTTTATTTTTATAATTGTTGCATGGTGTACAGTCTGGAAAGTACCCACATGGCAAATTTCAAGTTTGTTGCATGTCGGGAAGTACGCTAAACATTTTGAACAGACACACATATTCACAACTTTGCCTTTTATATATATGGAGATGATGATGAAGACGATTGCCGCTGATTTCGCGAGCTGCTGGGGATGACGACGGCTCGAAGACGCCTTCATCCAGCAGTGGGTAGATCTTGTCTGATGATGACGCCAGGCGACGCCGGTGTGTGTCTTGGCGTGTGCGCTGCAGGCAGTACTACGCGTACCTGACGGACACGCAGTGCAAGCGCGTGGGCACTCAGTGCTGGGTGTACGGGTGAGTCTCTGCCGTTTTTTACACGCTTTTATTTAACTCACTTTCGTCTGTTGTATCCTCAAAAAAGAAATCTTGTAACTCAATTCTTTCCAATGTGCTGTCGACTACAAACTTCGTATATGTATGTCATACTGATGACAATACTATATTCTATCATTTAAAATAAAAAATATATTTTTTTAAACAATCTTTTTTATGGATCTAATTGTCCACGTTACGGCTCTAATTGCCCACGCTCAACTGACGTTGCCTGTAAATCACCACGGTCCCTTATGTCACAGCAAGCCTCGGGGAGCCACGCCCAGGGGCGGGGCATGTGGAAGGAGAGGAGGGGCGATGGGGGAAGGGGCCAGGGGGAGGGGCAGCTCGGACAGTACATTTCATTAAAGCGTGTTTAAAAAAAAAAGTATTTTAAATATTTTTCGCACTTTTTTTATTGTACCAGGTAAGGGCCCACTGAGCTATACAGCCCTTTGTGAGAAGCAGACCTAACCACAAATGATAGCTCAACGAAGTGGCTTATCACGTGGAAATCTATTGCAGCCAAATACTCTTTAAGCAAATGTTAATTCTGAATGTGGAGGTAAAAAACCGGAGCACCTAGAGAAATATCCACACGACCATGGCGAGAGAGAACATGCAAACTCCAAATATACAGGCATCAGGGTCGGAATCAAAACCACGACCTCCTGCGTACCAGGCGAGAGATTTAACATTTTGCCACTGCGGCACCCCAGATTGACTTGCTCTGCCGTTCGCTTTGGACCCCTTAATTGTTAAGCACGTGATGCTTTCATAAATGAAAATCTTATCCTCGCGATACGCGTTTCGAATAGCGCTTCGATTATTTCCGATTTGCGTTGGGTGGGGTAGGGGGGTGTGGGGGGAGGGTTGCGAGGGCTTGTGCCATTGCTTGTAGTTTATACCACGTGGTCTCCACGACCATCAGAGGTGTTGCATTGACCACAGTCACGAGTTTGGGACATGACAATACAGGGGAGGAGCGAAGAATCCACCATTCCATCCAATTCTCTCTCGCTGCCTATCCTGCCAACCATCATCCATCCGTCCGTTCATTGTCTCCTCATCTGTCTGCCCATCTGTACATCTTTCTGTCTGACTACACTTTTAATCAGGGGTGGGGAACCTTTTTTCTGCCAAGGGCCATTTGGATATTTATAACATAATTCGGGGGCCATACAAAATTATCAACTTAAAAATTAGCCCGTTATATTTGGTCAAACATTTAATTAACTCGCCCCTAATGTGATGGCTGGAACTGCTTCTCTTTGGCGAGGCGTGTGATGTTAGCTGGTGTTGATGATGATGCTGCTGCTACTCGCAATTGCTTTTCCAGGTTTGCTCCTAGATTTAGTGAATTTCGAGTCCCGCCTGCGGTTGCCTTGGCAGGGCCAGACCCAAATGATTTCGTGGGCCTCATACGGCCCGCGGGCCGGACGTTCCCCATCCCTGCTTTAAATATTTGTGAAAACGACTAAACCCAATTTGGTGAAGTATGGTCTAACAATCGCCATGACTGACACAGTATGGGGAGTCCTTCATACAGCAGTGGATTGGCAAAAGGATTATTAATTTGTATTGTTATATTTCGATTTAAAGCTTTTGTGACTGCAGGGATTTATCTTCTTGGTTCTTTCGGTAAAGTCACGTAGAAGGGAAGTAATAAAATAATAAAAATAAAACATAGTAAAATTATTCTCACGACGTTTCGGCCACAACGCAAGCAGCCGTCCTCAGGTGAAGAATGAAACACCACCAAGCTTGGAGCGTATATTTAAGCTGGGTTATTTATTATATATGATATGTGAATAAACACCAGTTTTCATCTGTCCGCATATACAGTGACACGTGTTTTAGCTCACAGGGCTAATTGGCTAGCGGCATTTGGTGAAGCACGCAAACTCTGACGTTGTCCATGGCTGGGAATCGAACTCGGGTTAGAGGGCAGCGTGTTAAACACACTGCACCGGCGATCCCCTCCGATATAAACACACCGCGTGTACTATGGCCGAAAAGTAGACCTGAATCAGATTTGGCGCGGTGCAGTTACTGGACTTGGCCAGAAGAAGGGGCTTTGCACACACGTTCGAATTACACCACGCTTCACTGAATAAGCTGGCTTTATCTGAGCTGTTCTGCCGTGCTACGTCAAGTGCTAATCTTTATCCCACACCCTAATGCAAACCCTCATTAGTGGGAATGACCAAACGTCCCAAGGCAACATGTCCTCTCTCAATAAGAGTCCTGAGACTCAGCGAGACCTTTTTCGTTGTAAATAAATAACTGGCAACGTTATCATCATTAATGTATGCGTGTATGTTTAACTTCTTTCATGCCGTAATGTAGTCAACCGTGCTGATCGGAGGTGCGGGGGAATGACAACGCACTCGACACAAAAAGCAGTTCTGAAGAAATTAGTTTCCAATTGATATGATTTAAAAGTGCATAGCTCCAGTGGCTTCCTAATATCGGAAGGAAGAGCGTTCCAGACGGCCGCAGAAGCGCATCTGAAAGCGTGCGATGCGGTGACCGTCTTTGTTCGATGGCTAGCCAGAAGCCTCTGCGAGGATGAATGGAGTTCATGTGACGATTCATAGCTCATCGGATTCCTCCAATATACACAAATATTCTGATTCAATTGAGAGGTCGCCGGTTGAAACAATGCAACAGATATCTCAATCCATCGCCCCCCACCACCATCTCTGTTCACCCGGCATTACGAATGGGTTACTCCACAGTTGATTGGCAGGTCGTGGGGTAAAGTGTGGGTAATCCCACCTCTTCCAAGACGTTTGGCCAGTCTGAAAGAGTCGGGCAAATACCCTCCACTAGAGAGGGGCTCTTCTATAGAGCTCCATCTCGTGGAGGCCCTTCCACTAGCAGTGGCGTGAGCTAAGCAATTGCAGGGCTCCGTCTTTATGTGCGTTGCCGTGTCCTGTCGCGCTATGCTGTGCGCCTTGCCTGCAGAGCGATCGCGTTCCTGGAGGCGATTGTTTGCATAAAGTTCGGCAAGGAGCTGTTCTCCAAGACGCAGGTCATGTACGTGTTCCTGTGGCTCGTGTGCATCGTAAGTAGTGGCTGATCCTTGCACTTACACGCACGTCATGCACACACACAACACCTTGTTGCCAGTGCAGCACACTCTCACCTCCTTCCAAGTTGTCTTGCCAACGTGGAGGGGAGTAGAGAGAGATGGGAGGGGAGAGGTAGGAGGTTACATGGAGTGAATGGTGATGATGCTGATGTTTTATTAAGACCAGAATGTCGCGTGTGCTGCGTGTTGCACCGCTCGCCCCGCAGGCCTTCATCACGTTCGCGTGCCTCTACGTGATGGTGGCGTACGCCGACTGGGCTCCTACTCGCGAAAAGGTACACCGCGATGGAGGTCGCGTTCGCGAGGTCACCGGCGCCAACGTCGTTGATGCCCACCACGCGTCGCCATCGCTTCCTTCCGCTCGATCCGTCCACCGCCGTTGCACAGTCCACACACGCGACAGCCTCACGGTCGCCACCGTTCGCGCAGTAGGAGGAACGATGCCAGAGGGCCGCAAAGGATGCCAGAATGAAAGCCAAAGGAGGAAGGAACACCCACCCAACCCGAGAGGACGACCGTCACGGAGATGGAGCGATGAAATCCGCTCACGTGCAGGGGCCGCAGACCCGTTGCATTGCGAGACGGGGAAACGTGACGACAGCTTCTAGAGGCCTTCATGCAGCAGTTGATAGATCGTGGCTGGCGATGATTATTCATCACTTTGATCATTCGAATTTTCCACGTGAGATCATAGCCACGATCACCAGTGGCTTGTGTGTAAGTCATAATAATAATAACGCTACGCCACAGGCTGTCACGGTTTTGTTAATGCTGTGTAGCTCCCTCCGATGCATTTTCGGGTCATACCCCGTGTTGTCCTGCACGACGTCCGACGTTTCGCTGCATGTGCCGGCAGCTTCTGCAGGCACTGAATTCTCAAGATGCTGCCAATTCAAGTCGCCCTTCCAGGCACTGTCAAGGTTCAACCCTGATAAGCGTCTGCTAAGCTCTGAAATGTGACGAAATTGGGCAGATACCGGCACAGTTGTTATTGACCATAATAAGTTGTAAATTTTAGTCTGTTGTCCTTCCCCGTCGCACCTGGTTAGCACGGTTGGCAACATACGGTGTGAAAGAAGTTTAACACACATACGCTATTACTATTATCATGAAAAAATTCCCTGTATGACTATGCAAAGCAGAGAATTAGAAGTTCCGACAGGTGGCTTAGCAAACAATGTGACTGGACCAGGCGATCGCGTGAGAGCTTTTTCACAGCTTTTGTGAGAAATTTTAATTTGAGGTGGGTGGCTCACAATGGGCCCCTGTCAGAGCCACTGAGCTGGCATCACCTGTGATGTGGTCCACAAGTTTGTTGAGAAAAAAAATTCCCTTTCGAAGCAAACGATCAGCGAGTCATCGTTTGTTTTGGAAAGCGAGGCTTTAGCAAAATGAGGAAATTGATTTCTAAGATTAAAAAAATATGTACTCGTATGAATGATGATACGGTTTTCAGCACATTGTATCTGCTTAGCTTTTTCACATATATGCACACTTTATTATTTCTGCCGTGATTTAATGGTTACAAAGATTAAGAAAATCTTTAACGTTCAAGTCAATGATTATCTTGGAAAAAACGAGGAATGAAGGCGGCAGGCATCTCCTTTGAGAGCCCGAAACTTACACCATCATCATCATCATCATCTTCTTCCATGATCAATCCACTGCCTGATGAAGGCCTCCCTAAGCCATCATCATCTCTCCTGGTACCTATTTTATCAGCTCCAATGTGATTGTGGGCTTAGTCGACCCCTGGGCGTGTCTGGCCAGAGCGCTCCACATGTTGATAAAACTAATTCCACTTTGTTGGGGAGATGGCAATATCTGTAAGATGGGAATACTTGCCATTGCCATAGTAACGAGGAATTTCCATTGCTTGCTCAGAAACGGCCCAAATCATGGACTCAATTTTTGTTTCTTGGCGGGGGCGTCTGATTTGAGTGGAAAAATGGTCACGTGTTCGGCACGTGATTGGCCACCGTGTTGTTTTCCAGTCTCTGTCAGAGTGCGAGGACTCGGTGAGCTACTTGGACTCATCCCCAGAGAACTCCATCATGGAACTGAGCGGTGAGCCCAGCGCTGCCTGTTCGTCTGCCCCCCCTCTCTTCCCTGCCTCCTTGCTGTCTGTCTTTCCACTCTCGTGCCGGCCGTCACGTCTGCCTCTGTGTGTTTTCATGCCTGTTGGTGTGTCCCTTTGTCTCTTTGCCAGTCTGTGTGTCTCTCTCTTTGTATGGCAGCCTGCTGGTCTGTGTCTGTCTTGCTCTTTAGAGGTCTGTCCACCTACCTGCCTTCCTGCCTGTGATTTTGTCTGCGTGTCTCTCTCTTTCTGTGTCTTTCTATCCATCTGTTTAACAATGCTCCTTCCTGCCTGTCTGCATGTGTCTCTATTTGTCTGTATATGTGTCTGTCTGTCTGTCTGCATCTTTGTAGGCCTGTCCACCTGCCTGCACCCCTGTCGTCTGTCCCTCTCTCTCCACCTGCGTGTCTATCTATCTGCATGTCGCTTTACCTGTTTGCCCGTCGATTTGTACATCCTCCACACTGGTATTTCTCACCCCCGTCACCCTCCACAAACCCCAAACTTCTAAAAAACAAAAGAAACATTCACTCAACTCACTTGACCGTCTCGCCCCACAGATAGCAGACAGGACATACAGGAAAAGCCTGACCCCATCGCGCTGAAAAAGACTCTGTGAAATGCGCAGTCATCCGATCGCCGTGATGGCGGCGGCGATGGCGGCGATGAGGGTGTTGGTGGCCGTGGCGACGATGACGACGAATGGTTTGAAGGCGAGTTGCCTGGGCTGCACCGCTTCGCTCCAACGTTTCGCGATCATATAATGCACACTGTGAAAGAAGAGGCGAACGCGAGCTTTAGTAGTTAAGACGTCGGGTGACAAATACGCTGCTGTGTTTGCATTTTTACCCCGTACCCAGGGCTTTAATTTCATCTGGAAACTGTCCGGGGGTGGCGACCCATGAAATACCCCCTCGCCCGGCACACCACATCCAGGATACCTTTCACTTGTTCCAGCAGCTTTGACCACGACTGGTCACGTGCCACCCACCACGTTATACCAGCGACCCAGAAAATATTCCGTGAGGAATTAAGCCCTGCTCCGAATCAGTTATATATAAAAAAAAAATCAAATATAACACTTGACCGTCAGACATTTTTTAATAGTTTTATAGGTTTTTTTCAATTGTATGTTATTATTATTGTATTTTTGTTAGTATTACAACTGCACTCTTCTCTAGTATTACATTGTTTTTTATTGTTTATCCATCTCATCATTGCCACCGACAATCGCAACTGTTGCGGGCTTTCCACGTTCCTTCTTGTTGGGGATCGTCGTCGCCATCACCATCATCATCGTCGTCGTCTTCAATAGGTTTGGTTAAGTTGAACATCACTGTGCCGAATTGGTTGCAGCCAGGGTGGGGTTATGGTTAGCGTTTGGGGCTTGTAACCCGGAGGTCACCGGTTCGATTCCCCCTTCCGGCGTGACAGCTGAAATAATGGAGGCGAGTTTCTTAAACTGCTTCTCAACTCCCCTCCACCTCTGACCACCCAGCAATGTCAATGGTTTACACCTAAACTATTTTAAGTTTACCAGGTAAGGCCCACTGAGCTATTTAGCTCTTTTTTTCAGAGAAAATCCACAACATTTACAATCTCAATCACACCGGTGTGCTGTACTCGTAACGAATTGGCATGTTTTGTTTACGAGACAAACCTTACTAATTGGCTGTGTCGGGTGGTGGCGGGTTTAACGACACATTTATATAGTTACGTCGATTTAACCCCCCCCCCCCAACAAAACCTGTATTATGGATGATATTGGTTGCGAAAGCCTACGTGCTAAACTAACATTTTAATCAATTATTTGAATCGAATCGTGGCCCAGAGTTGTGACGAATCTTCGCATCTCTGGTGGCGGCGGCGGCGGCGCTGGGGGTGGGTGGGAAGCCAGGGGAATGGGTGCAGAAGAATCGCCACGTGACTAAATGAAATTGTGATTGACTTTTAACCAGCGAATTTCTCTCAGGTTACCAGGAGTTAGTTGTGTGTTTGCAGGGGTACCTTGCCGAAGGCTGACACCTACCGCTGCCGTGGGTTATGGGTTTGAGAAATTGTCACGAACCAACTGCCAACCTGTGGAGCCCAGTTAAATTGAATTGCCAAGTCTAGACACGGCGGTCTGACATTGGACTTCCTACTCATTTGAATGGGAAAGAAAGTCTCAAAGTAGGGAATGCTGCTCAGCAATTTGCTCCTCAATGTGGGCATTGCCAGGCATTGCTTATACTGATCTACAATGTGCTACGTAGGCATTGCCTACAGTGAGTAACGATAAGCGATATCTTGTGGTATAGGTAATATTAAAAAAGTGTCTACATTGAGCGATGCACATAGGTAATACCTCTACTGAGGGATACATTGTGATATAGGTAATACCACGGTGTTACCTATACCTAATAGTATTATTGTACTGAAGGGTACATTCTAATTTAGGTAATTCCACAGTCTAGCGTGCACTAAGCAATATTCTTCGGTGATATTAACTCATTGCCTGTACTAAGCAATAGCACTATAGCCAGCCGGTGGTAATTTCTGCTGTGTGTTTGCTGTTATCGTTATTGCGTTTATCAATAAGGTGCGCAGCGTGGCTGATGTTAGGAGACCCTGTCACATCATCGTTATCTCTGCGAGAAGTAGGGTCATTGTGGGGTGGCTCACGGGGTTCACAATGGCCATGTCGGAGACACCGACCCGGCACTACTGGGATCCTGGGTTTGAATGCGGGCCTCAACCGCCCATGGTTAAACTGAGTTCTCGAATTGTGGTGAGTTGTTGGTCCCAAAGAGACCCATCGGTTTACACAGAGACCCATAGGCTCGCACATACTAAGTTGTGATTAAATCTGTCACTGTTGATTTACGCACAGACCTCTAGGCTTGCACAGAGACCCATAGACGTGCATCTACTGCATTGTGATCCAACCTGGTCTCAGCCCAGTAATGAATGATCAAACAAAAAATAACCCCGTCGTGTTTAATGTGGGATGGGGCCAAATGAAATGTCTTAACGAAACGTCCGTAGCCATTTAAACGTTGCGAGATTCCTCTCCAACAACCCCGGTGGTGCTGCTGAAGTAGTCATACATTTGACACCCTTAGTTCACGGGACACTTCATTAATTGGCGGGGTGGAGGAGGGTGCACGACACAGATTTATACACGACCTAATCCCAAAAGTAACCAAATGTCAATCGTAATATTGGTCGTGAAAGCCTATGTATAAAAGAGATCGCCGATGATGATATGATAACATTAACAACGATGATGATGACATGATAACATTAAAATCGATGACACTGATGATGACATTAATATTGATGTTGACAATGATGATGCGGTTGGGATGTCGTTGGCAGTGTATTTATTATTTTAAGTGGAATATCCTGAAACGTGCGTCGAGTGTTTCTCGTCCCGATGCGGTCTCGCTTTATTGCAGTGTTTGTAGTTTGTCGACGTCATTTTCCCGATCTGCTCATCGATTATGTTACAAGAGTCGTCGCCAAAATTCGACCTAAATGTTTCCACTTAAATCGTTTATATTGTATGTATGTATACTGTTAGTTTTTTCGGTAAAGTCACGTAGGTAAAAAATTTATTAATAAAAATATGATTGTATTTTTATTATTTTTTTATTAATTTTAATTTAATTTTTTTACCTACGTGACTTTACCGAAAAAACTAAGAGTATGTATCCTTGCAGTCACGAAAGCTTCAAATCTAGAATGTATGTATGTATGTTGAACGTCTTTCGCACCATACGGAGCCAACGGTGCGAAATATTAATTTCCGTGAGGCAATCGCACTCCCAAGTTATCGCGACCGCCCTGGTTCCAGATTTCCACATGGTGAGGCCTTGTGTCTCAACACAGCTCTGGGTCCGGGATTGGTCTCCCAGTTTCTTTCAGGCCCACGATTGTTTTTCTAAACGGGTTCTGCCTCTGTTGAGTCTCCTTATGTTACAGCTTCGTTAGCTCTAAAGTTTCATCCCTCAACTTCTCGCTGCCTTGATTCCTGTTTATAGCTTCCAGGTTCCGGCTCCAGTTCTGCAAGTTTATCCCTGAGGTAGTTGGGTCAGAAACCGTTGAGGGCCGGGAGTCCTGGATGGAACACAGAAAAAGCCTGGTAGCTCACGCAAATACGGCTCGGATCATCACCCGACCTGCACTGACCAACGTTGGTGAGGTGGTATGGTTAACCTGCCCCATGATCACCTGGTGTTTGGGGGGAGGGGTGGGGGATTCATCGTCCACGAGAACGAATTGACAAAGTTGATTTATACCCTTTGGTTTTTTTGGTAAAGTCCCGTAGGTATAAAATAAAATAAATGAATGAAAACAACGAAATTAATAATTTAGTTTAGTTTTCATTTATTTTATTTTTTACCTACGTGACTTTACCGAAAAAAACTAAGAGTATGAATCCTTGCAAGTCACGAAAGCTTCAAATCTAGAACTAAAGTTTATTTAATATCCATATAGGATTCATAAATAATAATCCCTTGCTAGCTTCATTGAAACAATTTAAAATCCACGGGGGTGGTGGCACCATTCAACCTAATATTCCACTCCATCCGCTTGACCTGTTTACTCGGCAAAAACCCGACGTCCTGAGCTATTGGATGTTGTGGGTTGTCAGGTTTTGTTTTTCTTGAGCACCTCTCAACTTATTTTCTCGCGGGTTCTGTGCGTCCAAGTTGTCGCGCTTGCTACTACAGCTTTAGTTTCTGGGATTTATCCCTTTCGAGTTCTGTTTTGTGCCTACAATCGTTTGTTTTTCGTGTGCTGTCTCCGCAAGTCCTTGCGTTCGTTAGGGTACGCCAGGTTCAAGGGTCAAGCACCTGCAGTCACTTCACGCCTCGTATCTTCCTTATGGCTCTCATTCCATACAAAACTAAAACTAAACTCGTCACCTTCATTCGCAGACAGGATAACATTGATGTGTATGGCAGTATGGCAGGTTGACAGTTCAGGCAATGGGGCCTCCCACCAACCAGGTCGCTCTTGCAAACGAGAGGTCATCGTTGTCTCTTGGGTTGTCACCTGGATGGACAAAATCAACTCTCAAACTTCAGAGCAGAGAGTCGGAGGGCGGCGGGGAGGTTGGTTGGCTTATGGCTGGAGGCCGCACATCACAGTTTTTTCAAAAAATTTGAAACCTAAATTGAAAAGTCATTTATTTAGAGCTACTTTTTGTATTTAGTTTGTTGTCTTTCCACTCGCACCTCCGATTAGCACCGTTTGCTACGTACGGTGCGAAAGAAGTTAATCATGTTTGTCCATAGGGGGGCGTCCATAAATGACGTCACGCACCTGGGGGGGGAGGTCAGACATTTGTGACGATGTGTGACGGGGGGGGGGGGTGAGAAATGTGACGTCACATCAAAATTCGCAACTTTAAATAAATATAGAATTGTTATAACAACACTAATTGTTCTAACAACACTCCTACAACATCAGAGTGCAGCGCCACATTAAATACGCACTACAATGACAATAGTTTAAAGCGATTTGAGCATTGTTTTATTTTCAAAATGGATATATGGTTTTGGGGGGGGGGGGGTGGCAGAGCTTTGTGACGTCGTGTGACGAAGGGGGGGGGGGGTCAAAAATCGTCCAAAATCGCGTGACGTCATTTATGGACGGTCCCGAACGACGGAGCGGCATCCAAAGAAGAGGGGGCGGGGGGTGCAAGCTGCCGGCGAGAATGTCGGCCGAAGCAACGGAGCGATACATTCGGCTGGTGTCCCAAGTGGTAGAGAGTGCATGCCCCGAAACATGGAGGAGTGGACGCTTTTTAAATCCTTTATATTAAGTTCGCTCGCTTGCTTGCTTACGACCGTGCAAATCTTTCGGTCGTTTTTTAACCCACTTCCCGTTATCCAATCGAGCTGACATTTTGCACACAGACCCGTTGTGCGTGACAATGAATTTTCGTGAAAAAAAACCTCCAATATTTTACACTGTTTAGGACAAAAATATTATATTTAATTACCAATTGCTTAATGGTGGCAGGCAATCATCTGACCCATAGGTGGCAGCCATCTCAAGCCAGAGGACGAGAGGACTCTAGCCGCCACACATATAAAGGATTTATAGTGAAAAACTTTGTTTTTACGGGTTATACTTGTTTACAAAGTAAATATTCTGCACCGTTTCTGTAGAGCAGCGGTGGCCGATACAAGTTGAAGTTCATTTTCAAGTTCATTTATTAGGTATAGCCCTGTGAGCCATTCGGCTCTTGAATCGGGTGCAACCGCAACAAACAAAAACATGAACAAGAAAACATCTTATACGTGGATTTGCGATCCACTCTGTTGTGCGTCTCGGGACAAAATGAGAACAATCACCGACACAGCGATTCTCGTTACGACTGATAGCAAATGAAAGCCCCCCGAATTAAGAATTCGTACATTGAAAAAAACAATACGTAACTATCTTCTTGGTTCTTTCGGTAAAGTCACGTAGAATGGAAATAATAAAAAGAAAACATAATAAAATAATTCTCACGACGTTTCGGCCACAACGCAAGCAGCCGTCCTCAGGTGAAGAACAGGTCTGTCGAGACGACAGAGTCTGTCCTCACCTGAGGACGGCTGCTTGCGTTGTGGCCGAAACGTCGTGAGAATTATTTTATTATGTTTTATTATTTCCATTCTACGTGACTTTACCGAAAGAACCAAGAAGATGAATCCCTGCAGTCACGAAAGCTTCAAATCGAAATACATAACTAACTCGTACAAAAAGATGTCTCTCGTTCTCGGTATGCCTATCGTACATTACAGGGTTAATGAATAACACACCCATCGCCGGTGATTGTTGAGCACCCGCGTGGATGATCACCGCTGATGCATGTAGAGCGTCTTGATAAGAGCCCCGCTGGAGACATCCACGTAGCCGCATAATGGACATTGTAGTACTAGCGAGTTACTCTTGCAGACTTTTGATTTCACTCGAAGCCATGTGTCGTGGGGCAAGTGGTGGGCTTAAGGGGGGTGAGCGCGCTGCGCTAAGAACCCGGCGACGCGGGTTCGATTCTCGCTCACGGCCAACGCCGGTGACGATTATCTGAACCGATGCCGAGCCTCCCCCAGGTCGACTCGGCCTCAAATGAGTACCTGGTGCGATGTGTAAGCATCGCTGCGAGGGAGACAAAGGCGGCCCGGCGTGGTGCTGGCCACCCACCTCGTGTGCCGTACCATGCCGGCCCTTCATAGGTGCTCGCTAACAGCACTTGCCCCAAAAGTTTGTTCAAGGCTATACGGGGGGGGGGATACTTTGTACATGGAATGTGTACTTGTGTGTATCAATTGTAACCTTAACCATTGCACTGAAACATTCTAAACTCGTTTTTTTTTATTTCGAAATGATAACTATGTTAATACAAGCAACCGCTAAGTAACAAGTCCAGATATATACAAAGCAAAGCTAATAAAGTACAGTTCCTAACGAGTCTGGTGCGATTTTTTATGTATTGTGTTTATAGCTGCCACGTGTAGAGAGATTACGCAATCTTGATTTGAAGCGTTCGTGACTGCAGGGATCCATACTCTTTGGGTCTTTCGGTAAAGTCACGTGGGTAGAAAATAAAATAAGTCACGACGTTTCGGGCGCAACACAAACGCCCATCATCGGGTGGGAAAGCATGGTCTGCTGCTGAAGAAGACTGTTTTAAAAGGTTTTAAATGGGTGTAGCCCAAGGGTTATAACATCATGCTAATCCCTCACATTAACATAGCCACTTCCGTGCCCTCGTCTAGGAGGCCGCTCTCCTAGCTTACAGTTACATGCTAATTTCTCACATTAACATCATGCTAATCCCTCACATTAACATAGCCACTTCCATGCTAATTTCTCACATTAACATCACCAGCCCCGGCCACTTCTTTATGACCCTTGAACTACTCCCATTTCAAACCTTTTAAAACATATTCTTGGTTCTTTCGGTAAAGTCACGTAGAAGGGAAATAATACAATAATATAAATATAAAACAATAACAATTCTCACGACGTTTCGACTGCAACACAAGCAATCATCATCAGGTGTGAAATCTACTGCAAGAATTTTATCAATTTTCTTTATATTTTAATATAATTTTCTCAATTTTCTTGCTGTGGATTTCACACCTGATGATGATTGCTTGTGTTGCAGTCGAAACGTCGTGAGAATTTTTATTGTTTTATATTATTTCCCTTCTACGTGACTTTACCGAAAGAACCAAGAATATGAATCCCTGCAGTCACAAAACCTTTTAAAACAGTCTAACTCAGCAGCAGACCATGCTTCCCCACATGATGGACGCTTGTGTTGCGCCCGAAACGTGATTTATTTTATTTTCTACCTACGTGACGTTACCGAAAAAAACAAAGAGTGGAGATTGTGCACTTAATCATTTGGGTCGCCCATGTGGCTGAGTGGAAGGGTTGGTTCACAGTGGCCCTGTCGGAGATGCCGAACCAAGCCATCACGGAGTCACCTGAGTTCCAATCCAGGTGTAGTAGGTTCAGTAAGACGTGGACTTCGTAGTCGGAGGCACACTTATTTATTATAACGTTCACTCAATACAGGCCAAGGTATACAACACTCGAAGGGGTAACGGCTCCTTCACCCGTCTAATAGGGAGACCCCACTATCTCTATCCCGGCTAGCCTACTCCCAGGTCCTCCACTCGAGAGCTAGGGGAGGCTAACTGATCCAGCTCTGGCCAAGCTGGGATCACGACACCCTTAGTCACCAGACCGGCTCTTACAAGAGCATCGGCTCTGGGCTCTCGGGGCCACGCCACTGGCTTGCCCTGGTCGGTCCTGAGAAGGACAGCGATCCAGGGGAGTCCCAGGGCCTATCTAGCCGGTCTTCACTCTTCACTGGCTTCAGCTGAACACTGAACTCCGAGCCCACCGGCTCACCGCCTTATATAGCAACTCCCCCCCGAGGGGTGGAGCCGTGGGGGATCACAGCGCCGTCACAGCCCCCCAGGGCTAACCGATGCGGACGTGGATGTAAGCATCCTTCCGCGTGCGGGCATAACCACCCCTGGTGTGTTTGCTCGCCCTCCCGTAACACCCCTACACAAGTTTGACACTCGGCCACCGAAGCAACAGCGATTAATATCGGGATCGCAAATGTGTGGCGAGTCCATTGTCTCAGCCCGGGTCGCGTGAAGGTATCTCAGAGGTAAGAAGCTGCTCTGTGACATTCGCTTCCGCGGGACATTCGTTAGCACGTGACCCGGTGGTGATTTTACCCGATTCCCATTCGACGTCCCTTCGTTAGATTCCGACCCTGACGCCTGCTCTATACTCTTAGGGTTTTTTTTTTCGGTAAAGTCACGTAGGTAAAAAATAAAATTAAAAGTTAATAAAAGTAATAGTGGAAATAAAACAATTTTAGCTGTGACGGTCCCACCTGATGACGGAGACTTGTGTTGCCTCCAAAACGTCGTGATTTATTTTATTTTATTTCCATTATTACTTTTATTAACTTTTAATTTTATTTTTTACCTACGTGACTTTCATCGATTATGTTACAAGAGTCGTCGCCAAAATTTGACCTAAATGTTTCCACTTAAATCTTTATATTGTATGTATGTATACTCTTAGTTTTTTCGGTAAAGTCACGTAGGTAAAAAATGAAATAAAATGTAATACAAATATTTTATTTTTATTCATATTTTATTAACTTTTAATTTTATTTTTTACCTACGTGACTTTACCGAAAAAAACATAAGAGTATGAATCCTTGCAGTCACGAAAGCTTCAAGTCTAGCCTGCTCTATATTTGACGTTTGCATGTTCTCCCCGTGGTCGCGTGGATTTTTCCTCGGGTCCTCCGGGTTATCCCTCCACATTTAGAATCAACATCACGTGCTCAGAGTATTTAGGCTGCTATAAATGTCCACGTGACATGCCACTTTGTTGAGCTATATCATGTGTCATAGCCAGGTCGCTTCTGAAAAAGAGATACCTAGCAGCTCATTGGGACTTACCTGGTAAAATATAAAGTGTAGTTAAATTTTACCCCCCATTAAGAGAGAGACTTTGGAAGCAGCCCACGTTTACAAGAGGCCAATTTGTTGCCGGCTACCACCAGTGGACACCATTTCATGGGATGCACGCGTCTCCCCGGTATAGCCTTGAGCAGACTGTTGAGCCGAGTCTTGGTTAATGAACACCTAGGAAGCCCGGCACGGCACACGAGTGGGCGGTAGACCAACACACCACGCCCGGCCGCCTTTGTCTCTCCATGGCTGATGTTTTACAAGCACTGCAAGAGTGACTTCTGCACAGAGGGGAGATCCCAGGCCAGTTCAAATATTCACTGTCACAGTTACTGGTCGTGAGCGGCTATTGAACTCGGGTGGCCGAGTGTCGTGGTGCAGTGCACTAACCCATGGGTGGGAAAACCCAGATTTTTCCAGCGGCAGGCATCGGGCTTTTTCTTTAATCCAATTAAACCCGATTTTGGGGAATTAAAACCTGGTTTAATGAATACGAAGCTCTGATCCAAGGCTTAGGCTGCTTCCTCGTCGGTGCTGCTATTATCGTACTCGGGGGGGGGGGCCGTCGGGCACGGGGTAGTCGTAGAATGCGGCGGGCAGGTTGATCTTGATGAACACGAGCTTCTCCTCCACAATCGTGGGCGCCAGTGAGTTCCTTCGCTTGGGGAATGGATGAAGCCCATCGTTGAGAAGTGCGGTTCTGCAATTAGAACCAATTACACCGGATTTCTCACAATCTCAGATGATCGGGTTTAATATAAAAAGACAATTGAACCCGATTGTAAAAAACCCGACACATGTGCCACCCTTGCACTAACCACGACACTAACCGCTCTCCGACAGCAGTCGACAGCGAGCGTGCGTGCTCACGTGCGCGGCGGTGGTGGTCCTCCATCCCAGCACGACTTTCCAGGCTGAAAACCTGCTTGGCTTGCGAGATCTGGCGAGATGGGGCGCGATTTCGTCACGAGGCAGTGGTGGAAGTGTTAGAATGTTCTCGTGGTGAATCCTGCTCGTCCTGCAAATCGGCCCCACGCTCACTGCGTGCTCTAACATCGTGGCATCGGTGTCGGAGCCGTTCAGAATCGTACTGCGACACTGCAAGCGTTTTGCGTTGTTCTCAGCGGTACTGGTATGATGGCCTACCGGCATATCCCGGCCCCGTTTATATTTAACGAGCTATTTTTTTTTTTATTTTACCAGGTAAGGCCCACTGAGCTGCATTGGTTCAACGAAAACAAACCTACCGATCAGTGTCAGCATTTAGTGGTTCGTCAGCAGGTTCAGGCTCAGCTGTAACATTGGTTTAATTCAACCGTAATTCTGGGCCGGTTTCAACATCGAGTGTCTCATCAGCAGCGTCAGCTTTGCTTGTACCGTCAGTTCAACTCAAGCAAAACTCCGGAGCAATTTCAACGTTCAGTGTCTCAATAGCAGTCATGCTTGCTTGACTCGACGCTTTTAGTCAAGAACTCCACAATTAGATTTGGATCCGCGTTCGAAGCAATGCATAACAAACGCACTATATATAGACTGGCTTTCCAGATTATCATCACACGTCTCGGTATGGGAAATGCGATTTGCATGTGACGTAGTTTCTTCTCACACACTGTGGCTGCTGCTGCTGCTGATGGTGCTAATATTGGATCGTTTCAACCACGTGGAATTTCATAACTCTCCCAATTTAACACGTAGGCTTTCGTGACCAATATTATTCATAATAAAGGTTTTTGGGTTAGATCGCGTCTTTTTTTTATAAATGTGTCGTAACCCTCCACCACCCGACACGGCCAATCAGTAAAAAAAGTGTTACGTTGACAAAAGACAAATAGTTCACTACTTTACCCCACCGGTGTGTTGAAGAGTGAATCCACAGCATTTACAATTTTTGAGTACGACGTTTCGCTGCTAATTGATGCTGGATGTACCAGCGAAACGTCGTACTAAAAAAATTGTAAATGTTGTGTCTTTTGTCAACGTGACACATGTTTTACTGTTTATCCGTGTCGGGTGGTGGAGGGTTACGACACATTTATAAAAAAAAACGCGATCTAACCCAAAAACCTTTATTATGGACCTCTCCCAATGTTGTGCAAAAGGCTCGCGAACAAATCACACGGAACGCGCCCGATCTCGTCACATCTCAGCTGATGGGCAAGGCTGAGCCTGGATAGCAGTACAGGCACTGTTATGGCACTGTGGATTGACCACCATCACCACCACCATCATCACGCATAACAGGGTGATATCGGGGGCTCTGTGGCACGACTCCAACGTTGTACTTATTACTGCCGATGTACCGGTCCCAAATTTACCTGGGTCCAAAGTCACCTAAATTCGACAAAGAAATTATTCTTCATGAATGGGTATAATACATAGCAGCCATCGTCGACATCCTACTGGCAGACTACTGCACATGGACAGCTGCCACTGGAGGTGCCCCTAGGCTTGACCACACAGTTGTAACCATCGCCGCTTACTGGCAGCATACCTTTGCACCAGGTAATGCTTTAAGATGAGAGAGACCGGTTATGTATGGATGTTGACATTCTTTCATACCGTAGAGTAGCCAACCGTGTGCTTATCGGAGGTGCGGGGGAAGGACAACAAACTAAACGCAAAAAGCAGTTCTGACGAAATGGGTTTGTCAATATAGATGATGATTTAAAAGTGCATAGCTCCAGTGGCTTCCTAATATCGGAAGGAAGAGCGTTCCAGACGGCCACAGAAGCGCATCCGAAAGCGCGCGATGCAATGGTTACACAAAAACAATCTGTTGCATACCAGATATCTACAAGAATATACCACAATACTTAACAAATACCGTTTCCCTTCGAGATACCTGCTGGATAACCCCATAATGTGGTTGATTTGACCACACTTAACCTGATTAGATGTTCACTCGCCACTTCTGATAGCCGTGGCTAGGAACCGAACTTGGGCCGCAGGGTTCATAGTGCATTGCCATAGTGAATATGACCCACGTCAAACAATACCCCTTTGACAGAGACAGCAAATCTTAGAGTTTTATTGCAGTACGGTTATATACTCTCTAAGTCGAATTGCCCGTGCGCTTATCGGAATAGGGGTCGCGAGATAAGTGATCCATTGGGAAATCTCTCCGAGTGCGGCGATAGTGAGTAGCAATTAGGCAGACTTTCACTTCTATATTTGTGGGTGCAGGGGTTTGCTTTGTCCCTCACATTAGGAATCGCGGATGCATATAATTAATACATTTTCAATCTTAATGGTAAACTACTGAAAATAAATGAATAAAGGTGTCAAGTACGAAAACATAAGAATAGGGGTTTTTTACCCTGTTCAAACACCAAGTAGAAACCTTTTGCAAAACGTCTGCATTCACCACACACAATACTTGTGGTGAACATGCAAACAAACACGCTCATATAATATATGGGCATTGTCTTTGAAACGGATTGGCCTACACCAGAGACAGCCAGTGTCAGACCAGAGAACGTCAAGAGGCGAACAGCACAAGGGCAATGCCACTATCAGAGCATTGAGAGCTCGGGGTGAGAAGCTACAAAATAGGACCATTTTTTTTGCCAGTATCAAAGGATCAAAGTACTTTGATACTGGCAAGAAAAGGTCCCATTTTGAAGATGTCCAGTTTGGGGCGGGGACATTGCCCCCCCCCCCCCAAAAAAAAAAACTCCGCCTATGACCGGCGACTTCCATCCATTGCGTCCGAAAACGGCGGTGTCAAAAACGTCCAGAGAACGACGCATTCACAAAGCTGCCCAAGTGGCAGTTCCCCTGTTGCACGAGAGGGCAATTACATCCAGCTTCATCGGGCAATTTGCCAGAATGGTGAGGCTCTGCTCTTGCTCCCGGTCTTAAATAGAGCGCAGAGGTCGCAACCGGGTACCCGATACCCGTACCCTACCCGATACCCGGCTACCCATACCCGGCCGGGTACGGGTACCCGTTTGCGACCCTGGTGCGGCCGGGTACGGGTACGGGTAGGCCGTGAGTCACTGGTGAGTAACTGTTTGTCACTCATTTCCCAACGTCTTGTCTCTTCTCACAATTCAAGTTCCTAGAATCAACCCACCCGCGCCTGCAACATGGCTTCATCCCAGAGGTCGCAATCGGGTACCCGATACCCGTACCCTACCCGTACCCGGCTGGGTACGGGTAGGGTACGGGTACGGCTGGGTACGGGTACCCGTTTGCGACCCTGGTGCGGCCGAGTACGGGTACGGAATCAAAACCCGTTTGCGACCTCTGATAAAGCAGCAGCAGGGTGACGTCATCATTTAATTAATTCACTCTTCAACACACCGGTGGGCTAAAGTAGTATACTATTTGTCCTTTGTAAACGTGACACATTTTTTACTGTTTGGCCGTGTCGGGTGGTGGAGGGTTACGACACATTTATAAATAACGTGATCTAACCCAGTCTCGAGGTGAAGACAGGGTGTCAGCGAGGCTGGATGCAAAGAGAAGGCGCCAGCAAGTCTGGAGGATCTTGGTTGGGAAATTCCCCAGAGTGTCCAAAAGAGACGGCTGGGGAAATTCCCCCCAGAGAATCCACGAGGATAAAAGCAGGGCAAGAAGGGAAGTTCGGGGCTGTCGAGAGGGACTCGGGCCGCCGTCGCTGTCTTCACGTCGTCCCTGTCTGCTCGGTCACACGATCTCCACGTCGGCATTATCTCATGACGACGGGGTCCTAAGCTACGTTACGTGCAATAAAAGAAACCTCATTACACGTAAAATATCAGTTTATTAACGAATGTATTGCATTGTTTGTGTAAAGTACATTTACTTGATATTTTACTTGATATTTAATTTTTACTGAACAGAAATTATATGACGATAGAAATCACAGTGGACATAGTAACACCTTACAGTTCCCTGTCAATCCACTGCTGGATGAAGGCCTTCCAATACCAATGTGTCGGTCATGGTTGGCTACGTATGGTGCGAAAAAAGTTCATCCTTGGCCACGCTGATCAGTGCTGGTTTTGCTGAAGTGGGCAGAGGAGAGCCCAGGGCCGGTTCAGACATCACTCGCCACTGCTGTTAGCCGTGGCTAGGAAACTCGAACTCAGGTCGCCTGCTTCGTTGCGAAGCGTGCTAACCACGACGCCAACCACTGCACTCACACGCAGTGCTGCACGCGTACATGAGGTCGGTCATGTGAAAGCTTCTAGATTTGAAGCTTTCGTGACTGCAAGGATTCATATTCGTAGGTTTTTTCGGTAAAGTCACGTAGGTAAAAAAAATTTAAATTAATAAAAGTTAAAAGTAAAAGTAAAATAAAAATAAAATAAAAATCACGACGTTTCGGAGGCAACACAAGCTTCCGTCTTCAGGTGGAACTGTCACAGCACGATAGCTGTATCAAGTGAAAGAAATTCCAAGACAACAGTCCTTGTATATATCCGTGACTTTACCGAAAAAACCTAAGAATATGTGAAAGCTTGTTAGTTGATGTACAGGCAGTCCCCCCCGACTTATGAACGCCTGACTTACGAACAATCCGCACTTACGAACGAGCTTCCATAAGAGATTTATTTTTTAACCATCCGACTTACGAACATCCGCACTTATAAACGAGCTTCCATAACATATTTCTTTTTCACCATCTGACTTAGGAACGCCTGACTCACGAACAATCCGCACTTACGAACGAGCTTCCGTGAGATATATATTTTTTTAACCATCCGACTTGCGAGTGCCAACTCGCACTTGCGAACCGAACCTCAGAAACTATTTACGGCGTCAAATGCACATTTCTTCTTAATCGCGAGTTTTGGTTTAAGCTCAGCACATTTGATAACACTGACCGTATTGTGCATTTAAATACAGTACATTATTGTGTTCCGACTTACGAACCGTTCCACTTACGAACGGGGCTCGTATACGGTACATATTTTACCAGAACTTATATACACAAGGTAGGAGTATAAATAGAAAAAAAAACATAAAATACAACCTGAGGTTATACATGATACAACTCCTCATGCAGAAAAAATGTGTTAATCCACTGCTGTGTGAGGGCCTCCCAACGGCACGCAGGTCACAGAGGTCACAGAGGTCACAGAGGTTATTTGACCATACTTCACCATTCTGGTTTAGTTGGTTGAAGAGCTGGGACCATAGACCACGGGAGCATAGTACAGTGCAATGTATTTTTCTGCACTCCTGTCCTCTCCAGCTCACAATGCATCCTAAAAGCAGCCTAAAAGCAGCCTAAAAGCACCCATCCAAGCACTACCCAGGCTCAAACCTGCTTAGCTTAAGATCTGATGAGGCCAGGCATCTTCTGGGTGATTTGGTCACATCAAACCAATTTAAACAAATATATATATATATATACATTGCATGGCAATGAAAAAAATATATATACACGTTTGTTAATTCTCAGAGCTGGAATGATACAAATTTAAGAGAGTTTAACCAAATATGTCATCATACTCTGAAAATATCTATAATATATTATCCGAGTATGTTTTTTGCTGGCATTCTGACCACAAGTATTGTGGTTATTGCAGACATGATTCCTTGTAAAAGGTTTCAGTTTGGTGTTTTAACAACTTAACACAGCTGTTTTGTTGCCAGAAAAAAAGGGGGAAATCTCTTCTCAAATACGTCATGTTTTTGTTGTGCAGTCTTTGGCGACTGGACAGAAACTATAGACTCCCACTAAACTTGAGTCAGGATGAAGAAATTCCCATTGTGAATGCTCACAGCGAGCAGTGCACCACCCTGGTGGGGGAATTTTTCATTCCTTGCAGCAGGGCCTCTGCCAGCCACGCAGCACCGCCGCTGTCTACGGGAGCCTGTAGCTCCACTATCATCGGTGGCACGGCCGTCAAGCATGCAGACGGTGCAGCTGCACCGGCCGCCTACTGTGTGTGGACTGGATAGAGGAGCCTGGATGGTGGGCTACGAAGAGAGGAGCGAAAACTGGAGCGGGAGGTCACGTGCCCCTACGGTCTTCCTCTCCGCTAGTTCTCTCACATCAGTCGCAATATTCGCCGTCCGCTTCATAGGGGTTCGCGGGGGGGGGGTCGCAGGAGGTCACTCCTCGTTGTCCTGCTCCAGCCGCAGGAGTGCTTGCAGGCGCTCCCGCAGCACCGAGAAGCACGGCCTCGCCTCCTCGCGCTCGCTCCAGCACTCCACCATGGTGGCGTAGACGGGCGGGGGGCACCGTGCCGGCTGCGGGAGGCGGTACCCAGACAGCACGGCCACCTGCACGTCCCGGTTGTTGCGAATGTCTGCACGGAGAGGCGCAAGAGGAGGAGGATGAAGCAGGTGGGCCTGTTAGTCTGTCACCGTCTAGAGACCCCATACAGAGACCCGTCTGTCTGTCATTCTGTCATTGGCTAGAGACCCCATCAGAAACCGATCTGTCTGTCTGTCACTGTTTAGAGACACCGTCAGAGACTGGTCTGTCTGTCACCGTTTTTAGACCCTATCAGAGACCAGTCAGCCTGTCACTGTCTAGAGGCTCTGTCGGTGCTTACGTGAGTAGGGACGCCGTCCGAAGGTGAAGATCTCGTAAAGTAGCACGCCGAAAGACCACACGTCAGACTTGGTGGTGAAGCATTGGCCGGTGAGGCCCTCTGGGGCCGTCCAGCGCGTGGGGATCTTCACCATCGGCGAGCTCTGGGCCTGGCGGGGGTGGGGGAGGGGGCAGCACCATCGATGAAGACGATGATGTAATCGATCACGTCATTAACGCAATACCGCACGTGGGTTTTTTCGCAGCCGTTATCTTTCAGATTCGTCATTGATTTTAGGCGAGGTAGTTGTGATCTCGACAAATTTGTGTCGCGATGTTCACATGCATTGCGGCTCATGAAATATTGAGGGTTTTTTTTTTGCCAAATGTTATTTTGGTTTCCGACCCCTTCCCTAGGTGAACTCAGCCTACACTAATCCCATCAGATTCTATGTTATCTATAACGTAACTTTTTGCTGGGTACACACATTCCTAACAATGTAAAAATACCACACCACGTACATTTCCAACGTTACCGTCAACAAAAAAAATCGCCTCAACACCCCCCAGTAAAGTTGATATGATCTCACAGGAAATGTATCGCGACTCTGCGGGTTTTGTTGGTTAATCTTCCTAACCAATCACAAACACACAAAGCTAGCGTGTGGCTTCGTGAGTCCCAAGATCCGTATCATTCCGCTGTGACCTATGGGTCGGACACATTGCCCGTTGCCAAAGAAAACGGAACGAAAGCTGAAAAGTCTTGCAAAGAAGCACGGATAAAGGTGTGCACTTGTAAATGTACCGAGAGGCAGGAGCGGCGAGGCACAGATCGCGGAACGGACACAGGTGAGGGGCGTCACGTCGAGTGTGGAGACATTGTCGTGATTGGTCCTGCTCAGGGAGTAGAATTGCGAGGATGGACGATGGCTGGTGGTCGAGAATGATGATGGAGCTGCAGCTGGAGCGGGAAAATGTGCCCCAAGAGAACAACCATTCTGGAGATGGAGCGACGAGATGACCTCATGCACGCAGGCTATACGGATTGGTACGCGGCGTTACACCTGAACCGGCCTGGGCCTCTCCCTTCATCAACTTGCAGCTGGGCCTTCGTTCCACCTCTTCACCCAGCCCCCTCACAGCCCCCCCCCCACTCCCGCATTTGTAAAATGGCAGCAACGCGTGTGTAAAATGGTAGTAACATTTCTAAAATGGCGGAAACATGCATGTAAAATGGCGGCAACGCGAGTGTAAAATGGTGGTAACATTTCTAAAATGGCAGAAACATGCATGTAAAATGGCGGCAACGCGAGTGTAAAATGGTAGTAACATTTCTAAAATGGCGGAAACATGCATGTAAAATGGCGGCAACGCGAGTGTAAAATGGTGGTAACATTTCTAAAATGGCGGAAACATGCATGTAAAATGGCAGCAGCGCGTGTGTAAAATGGTGGTAACATTTCTAAAATGGCGGAAACATGCATCTAAAATGGCGGTAACGTGAGTGTAAAATGGTGGTAACGTTTCTAAAATGGCGGAAACATGCATCTAAAATGGCAGCACCGCGTGTGTAAAATGGTGGTAACATTTCTAAAATGGCGGAAACATGCATCTAAAATGGCAGCAACGTGTGTGTAAAATGGTGGTAACATTTCTAAAATGGCGGAAACATGCATCTAAAATGGCGGCAACGCGTGTGTAAAATGGTGGTAACATTTCTAAAATGGCGGAAACATGCATCTAAAATGGCGGTAACGTGAGTGTAAAATGGTGGTAACGTTTCTAAAATGGCGGAAACATGCATCTAAAATGGCGGTAACGTGAGTGTAAAATGGTGGTAACGTTTCTAAAATGGCGGAAACATGCATGCAAAATGGCGGTAACGTGAGTGTAAAATGGTGGTAACGCACGTGTGCGAGAGCGAGCGAGAAGTCGCCGATGCAGCAGCGCAGCGAAGCGTCGACAAGCACGTTCCTCGCGGCGAGGTCACGATGCACGAACCCCCGCTCCGCCAGGTACTCCATCCCGCTCGACACCTGTGCGCCCAGGTGCAGCAGCTCGCACAGGTGCAGCCCACGGCCTTCCTCACCTGCCAGGGACAAGGGTAATGGCGGGGCGCAGAGGTCACAGGCGATGGCTTCAATCAATTAAACTCTTTTACATTTAGAGGTTGAACGTTAGGAGTCATGATTCTGTTATAGTTAGGATTGTAATGAAGATATTACAAATGTTTTGGTCTTCTTGTTTACTCGTATCGCAACTGCGATATCCAGGTTGTGCTATGCTGTGGTGGAGCTATGTTGAGGGCGGTGCAGTAAATTCCAATGATCTGCTGTACATCTGTGCTCCCACGGTTTTGTCGGTACATGTTGGTGATATCCAAATTTGCCAAATGAGAGAGAATCACTCGCAAGCTACTTCATTGGACACTTAGTAAGACTTTTCTGGGTAAACAAGTGGAAAAATATCCACGTCGCGTCACGGGACAAGGAATCCGTTCAGAGCATCGCCCCCCCCCCCGGTGCTGTGGAAGCGGATATCACAGAACTGCTGTTGAGATTCCCCTTCAAGTAAAAAATAAATCACATTTTATCAAGTGCCTTTCTGCAAGGTACTCAAGGTGTCGTTGACCCCACATATGATCCCCGTATGGGTGACCATCCGGCAGGCTTCGTTCTGCAATGGCCGGGTGTCCTGCGTGTTTCTTCGGACGCGGCTCTCCTTACGACGGTTGTCCAGGGCCTTCTGTTGTGGCTGTGGAACGGCCAGCCAACTGGCGCTGTTCGTGATTCGGACACCATGGTGATGTCTAAACCACTCGCCTAAATACACCCGATTCTCTCTTGCTTTCACTTCTCCGGCTTGGCTTCTCTCCATCTTCTTTATTGTTTCTGCCCAAGGCTGATGATATATATATATATATCTTTTCACGATGTGCCTTGAAATAACCGCTTATCCACACGAAGAGGCAACACTTGCCACAACCTTCTCAGCTCCAGACGGAAATGTTCATCGCATTGGTAGTTAAACAAACAGTCTCAATTCTCAGAGCTGGAATTCAGCCGAATTTGGTACAGGTGTGGGTTTTGTGTTTATGTGTGCGTGCAGTCATTGTTGGCCGAGTTGAGATCATCAAGGAACTGAACCTTTTCCAAACTGGCTGATTCAATCCCAGCCGCTCCCATGGACTTCGTCCTCCCAATGCAAATTACAACGGGAAATCCCCCGACTCGTCACCCACGCAGCTCTCGACCTTCACTTCACGCTCCTGTCAATGATTGCCCAAAGTAGTTCGTGCTGTTAGAATTTACAAGCTGGGCGAGAGCGTGTCCACTAAGCGAGTCTCAATGTGAAAACACGTATCGTAAATCCGCCCGTTACACTTGGCGTTCGTGCCATAGTCCAGCGCTCTCACGAAGGCGCTACGTTTCACAGACGGGTATAGTCTGCAGTAAAATTTAACACGTTAGCTTCCATGGCCAATCGTACTACAGTGGTCCTTCGGTTTACGATGCCATCGATTAATGATATTATGATGAAACATCGTCCTCCAATAGGGTCCTATTGTTTCGATTTACGATACATTTTCGATCAACGATGTGTTTACGATATGACACGGCCGCAAATTTTGGCCAATCGGAGCGCTCCTCAGTGGACTCAGCAGACCTCAGCCAATCAGCGACCCGCTCTTAATATGAGCGTTTTGAGAGCAACTTTTTCTGGTGAAAAAGGTCAACTTCTGATCGTCTTGGAACAAAATCAGCCTTTAACATGTATTTCCTACATTCGATTAACGATCATTTCAATTAACGATGGTTTTCGTAGAACCAATTAATAGCATTAACAGTAATTCATCTTTCAGGGGGAGTCAGATCGACCGGTGTGTAAAATGCGTTTCGTACAACCCTCCTGCACATGATGCAGCCGATTAATAAAGTTGTGACGTGCCACGAAGAAACGTTCCGCTTCAGCGGCATTTCCCGTGTTGCTGCCGGACAGTGATCCACAACAACATTCTAACCAATGAGGCACGGACCTGTCGCCGATAGTTACGCACGCGGTCTGACCCTGTAATCAATCCGTCAATCGTGAATCATTCTATGCATAATTTTTCCAAATTACGTATCTTTGGAGAGTAATTTTTTTACAAATCTGGATAATATACATTGTTTGCGGAACCCTGACACTGACACACACACACAAAGAACGTCACGACAACCTTGACCCCCGCTGTGAATGCACACCGCAGTATTAACCGGGTCGTCCGTTGGGCTCGAACCACTAACCTGCGCTCCCTCCACAACGACGACCAATAAAAGCGTCTGTCTCCCGCGCTAACGTTTATAAGTTTGCCAATTGCACTTTCTCGAGCGGGTCTCTTGCAAGGTGACCACGTCACGCTCATGCAAGCGCGGCAATGTCACTGCAAGTCCGATGTACGTTGAACTTCTTTTGCACCGCACTTAGCCAACCGCGCGTATCGGAGGTTGCGGTGGCAGGAAAGACTACAAACCAAACACAAAAAGGGGGTTCAGGCACCAGGAAATGGTTTTGGCCCAGATACAACTGGTTGCAGTCACGTGGGTTGAGCCGTAATCCCAATGACCTGGTTTCCATTCCTTTTAGTATTTGCATCATGCACATCAAGCGCTGGTGTGGTCGTCTGCTCGCTTACCTCATTATAAATTGATTACCGTCCGGATTGAGCGAGCCTATGAAGTGAGGCTCTTCATAGATTTGCACACAGCACCCAATGTGTACATATGTGTAACGTCATTTATGAGCTCGGCGAGCCAATCCAACAAATCGCGTCTCAGACGCGCAGGTCACGGTAATTGTAGGTGCGTGTGCCACCGCATGCAGAGCGGTGGCGCAGTGGCTATCGCAGTGCACTGCGAACCTGACCGCCCGAGTTCGATTCCCCGCTTACGACCAAAAACAGTGGAGAATAATTCAACTGGTCGTGGACCTCCCCTAGGTCGGCTCAGCCTTAACCGAGTACCTGGTACACTACTAGCACGAATGCGACCAGGCGTGGTGTATTGGCCACACCATCCCATTGTGTGCCATTCCGGGCTTCATACGTGCATTCTAACATCACTTTCCCCAATATCCTGTTAAAGGCTACATGATGGATCTTTGTCTTTTTATAATTATTTATAGTGGTTAGCGCCCTAGACGACCCAAATTCGACTCTTGACCACGGCTCACATCAGTAGTTATCATTTGAACTGGCAACTGGGCCTCTCCTAAATCGACTCGGCCCTAAATGAGTACCTGGCACCACGTGTAAGCACCAGGACTTGGGGAGACAAAGGCAGCAGCCGAGCGTGGTGCTGGCCATAGGCGCTTTCGTAGGCGTGACCTTCACAGGAGCACGCTAACGGCACTTGCCCCTAGCAGTCAGTGTAGGCTACGCGGGGGATATTTGCCTTGTGATGCCGCCACTGGCAAGCCTGTACGGACCACGAGCTCTGTGGAAGATCAAACCCAGGGAAATTCTGTGTGTGACCTTCCCCGAAGCTGATGGTCCACCCTAAGTCCCATCCGGTGCACAAACCGTGCCAGGTGCGGATACCTGATGATGCACAAATGGAAAATGAGAAACTCTCCAGGAGTGTGCCAATGCGGTCATGCAGAACTGGACCGCAAAACGTAAAACGAAGCAATGCCCCAAACCGCTTGCTCCTAACGCGGCCGTCTGCTGCTCTGTGACCACCCGAATGTGAAATTGCGGTCGTTTCTCTGCATCTTGCTAGTCTCGCGTACGGCGAGCCTAGTAAGAAGGAGGCTGAGGAAGAAGAGTGTGGCAGGGAGCGAGACGTACTGCGCAGGAAGGCCTGCAGGTCTCCGCGCATGAGCTCCGTGATGAGCGAGACGCGGCCTTCGTGCACGCACACTGCGTACAGGCGCAGCAGGTTCTGGTGCGACAGCGTCTTCATGATCTGCGCCTCCCTGTGCAGCTCCTCCACCGGCAGGCCTGTCGTGCAAAGACAAAGAGCTTTCACGCACTGTTGGGGCAAGTGCCGTTAGCAAGCACCTATGAATTCTAGATTTGAAGCTTTCGTGACTGCAAAGATTCATATTCTTAGGTTTTTTCGGTAAAGTCACGTGGGTAAAAATTTAAAATTTATAAAATAAAATGTTATTTTATTTTACTTTTATTAATTATATTTTTGTTATCTACGTGACTTTACCGAAAAAACCTAAGAATAAGCACCTAGATTTGAAGCTTTCGTGACTGCAAGGAATCATCTTCTTAGGTTTTTTCGGTAAAGTCACGTAGAAAGTAAAATAAAATAAAAAACAAAAATCACGACGTTTCGGAGGCAACACAAGTCTCCGTCATCAGGTGGGACCGTCACAGTCAGATTAGCTGTATCAAGTGGTAAATCTTGATACAGCTAATCTGACTGTGACGGTCCCACCTGATGACGGAGACTTGTGTTGCCTCCGAAACGTCGTGATTTTTGTTTTTTATTTTATTTTACTTTCTACGTGACTTTACCGAAAAAAAACCTAAGAAGAATAAGCACCTATGAAGGCTGAAACGGCACACGAGGGGGTGGGTGGCCAACCCACATACACACCTAACACACACATGCATACCGAACGCACATACACACACACACACCAACACGCACAAAGACCCCCCGTATAGCCTTAACAGACTCTTGGGACAAGTGCTGTTATCATGAACCTCTTTGAGAGTTGCACCCAGGCTAACAGCAGTGCTGGATTTGTGTCTCAGACCTGCCCATTACGAACTTTGAGAGTTGCACCCAGGCTAACAGCAGTGCTGGATTTGTGTCTCAGACCTGCCCATTACGAACTTTGAGAGTTGCACCCAGGCTAACAGCAGTGCTGGATTTGTGTCTCAGACCTGCCCATTACGAACTTTGAGAGTTGAACCCAGGCTAACAGCAGTGCTGGATTTGTGTCTCAGACCTGCCCATTACGAACTTTGAGAGTTGAACCCAGGCTTGTCAGCAGTGCTGGCGCAGTGTCTCTGACACGGCCATTCTCACGAACCTCCCCTAGTGCCCAACTTGGCCACTTCAGGGGCGATGCCCGAACCGCCGGCGTTGACGGCCGGCTATTGCAGGCCGAGCGGACCTACGCGCGCACCGGGGTGGAGGGTCTTGACGGCCACGTGGTAGCGCTCCTGGTAGACGCCCTTCCACACCTCGCCGCTTTGGCCCTTGCCCAGTGTCCGCACGCGATGCAGATGTGACGGGTTCACCTGCCAGCACTCGGCCCACTTGGGGTGTGGAGACATCACGTCGGACTGCACCTCCTGAGGACAACATCGTCATCGTCGTCAACGTCGTCGTCAACATCGTCATCAAGTCAACAACATCATCACTATCAACATTGTCATCAACGTCATCACTATCAACATTGTCATCAACGTCGTCACTAGCAACATCGTCATCAACTTCGTCAACAACACCATCACTATCAACTTCGTCAACAACATCATCACTATCAACATTGTCATCAACATCATCACTAGCAACATTGTCATCAACGTCGTCAACAACATCCTCAATATTGTCATCGAGATCATCCTCAACAGCGTCCTTAACGTCGCTATCAACATTGTCATCAACTTCGTCAACAACAACATCATCATCAATATCGTCATCAACTTCGTCAACAACATCATCAATATCGTCATCAACTTCGTCAACAACATCATCAATATCGTCATCAACTTCGTCAACAACATCATCATCATCAATATCGTCATCAACTTCGTCAACAACAACATCATCATCAATATCGTCATCAACTTCGTCAACAACATCATCATCATCAATATCGTCATCAACTTCGTCAACAACATCATCATCATCAATATCGTCATCAACTTCGTCAACAACAACATCATCATCAATATCGTCATCAACTTCGTCAACAACATCATCATCATCAATATCGTCATCAACTTCGTCAACAACAACATCATCATCAATATCGTCATCAACTTCGTCAACAACAACATCATCATCATCAATATCGTCCTCAACATGGTCGTCAACATCGTCAACAACATCGTTATCAACATTCTCACCAGCATCCTCAAAATCGATACTTGTCAACCCCTTATCAGTGCCCCTACCTTATTACAGACCAATTCAGACATTATTGGTCACGCCGTGCCCTTTATAAATCTCAACGTTCATCTTACAAAATCCCATCACAAGGGAGAAACACAAACAAACAGACAAAACACAGATTTTTTTTTTGCCCTATTGAAACGGCTGTAGGTTTTTTCGGTAAAGTCACGTAGGTAAAAATTTTAAATTAATAAAAGTAAAATAAAAATAAAAGAAAAATCACGACGTTTCGGAGGCAACACAAGCTTCCGTCTTCAGGTGGAACCGTCACAGCACGATAGCTGGATTATTAATTTTAATTTTTTACCTACGTGACTTTACCGAAAAAACCTAAGAATATGAATCCTTGTAGTCACGAAAGCTTCAAATCTAGAATCAATTTTCCTGCACAAGAATACGGGGTATAAGCCGTGTGGGTTGACAGCTATGAAAATCGTCATCAACATCACCATCATCACTGCAGTGTCATCGTCACTGTAATCGCCATAGTCATTCCGTGGCACGGTGACGCCAAGGGCATGGGTGCGCATGGTCCGTCACCTCATCACCTCATCACCTTGGCCGAGAAGGCTTATTTCCGACTAGCTTTACTACCCGGCTTCGCCGGGGACTTGGGATTCACGACGCCAGGCCGCCTTTGTCCCCCCCAGTGGCGATGTTCACACACCACAGCAGTTACTCGTTTGAGGCTGAGTCGACCTAGGGGAGGCCCAGGAGCGGTTAAAATAATCGTCACCGGTGGTGTGGCCGTGAGCGGGAATCGAACTCGGGTCGCCGGGTTCGTAGCGCGGCGCGCTAACCACTACACTACAATGCGTTACGCTTCCACGTGCGCGGGTCACGTGACAGGTGTGACGTCACAGCTCACTTGCCGTGCAAAAAAATATGCATTATTGAGCCCCCCCCTCCCACCCCCCAAAAAAACCAAAGTTTATTTTTATAATTGTTGCATGGTGTGCAGTCTGGAAAGTACCCACATGGCAAATTTCAAGTTTTTAGCATGTCGAGAAGTACGCTAAACATTTTGAACAGACACACATATTCACAACTTTGCCTTTTATATATATGGAGATTGAGCAAATTGTGTTGTTGGTGATGTTGCTGCTGCGTTCGCAGTGGTGCGTTGCCCGAAACGTTGCCTATTCTGTTTTATTTTAAGGCCACACACAACCACCGTGTGGGGGATGTGTGGGAGATGGCTGCTGCTGCTGCTACTGCTGCTACTTTTCCTGCTACTGCTGCGACAACTACTACTACTTCTGCTGCTGCTACTACTGCTGCTGCTACTACTTCGACTGTTGTTGCTGCTACACGTGGTGCTAATGCTGCTGCTACTCCTGCTGCTACTGCTTCTACTAGGACTGCTACTCCTGCTTCTGCTGCTGCTACTCCTGCTGCTACTACTGCTTCGACTAGGACTGCTCTCTTACTCCTGCTGCTGCTGCTGCTACTGCTGCTACTACCTCAGCTCCTAACTTCTCCGCCCCCCCCCCCCTCTGCTTTGCTTGCCAGCCGCCGTCACCTTGGCGCAGGGCTGCGTGAGCACGGGCAGCTGCTTGCCGTCGCGCGCGTGGTAGTGCAGCAGCAGCTCCTGCACGCTGGCGTACGCCTTGCCGCGCCTGATGTAGAAGCCCTCGGCCGACCGGTGCACGCGGTAGTTCTTCACCTCGCCGGGCGCCACCAGCACTGCGTGGGTCACGCAACGGGGGAGGTCGGTGGGCAGAGGTCGCAAACGGGTTTTGATTCCTTACCCGTACCCGGCCGCACCACGGTCGCAAACAGGTACCCGTACCTGGCCGGGTACGGGTACCCGTACACTACCCGTACCCGTCTCTTTTGGACACTCTGGGGAATTTCCCAACCAAGATCCTCCAGACTTGCTGGCGCCTTCTCTTTGCATCCAGCCTCGCTGACACCCTGTCTTCACCTCGAGACTGGGTTAGATCACGTTATTTATAAATGTGTCGTAACCCTCCACCACCCGACACGGCCAAACAGTAAAAAATGTGTCACGTTTACAAAGGACAAATAGTATACTACTTTAGCCCACCGGTGTGTTGAAGAGTGAATTAATTAAATGATGACGTCACCCTGCTGCTGCTATATCAGAGGTCGCAAACGGGTTTTGATTCCGTACCCGTACCCGGCCGCACCAGGGTCGCAAACGGGTACTCGTACCCGGCCGTACCCGTACCCTACCCGTACCCGGCCGGGTACGGGTAGGGTACGGGTATCGGGTACCCGATTGCGACCTCTGGGATGAAGCCATGTTGCAGGCGCGGGTGGGTTGATTCTAGGAACTTGAATTGTGAGAAGAGACAAGACGTTGGGAAATGAGTGACAAACAGTTACTCACCAGTGACTCACGGCCTACCCGTACCCGTACCTGGCCGCACCAGGGTCGCAAACGGGTACCCGTACCCGGCCGGGTACGGGTAGCCGGGTATCGGGTAGGGTACGGGTATCGGGTACCCGGTTGCGACTTCTGTCGGTGGGTGGGTGGAGGGGTGCCACGTGGGAGAGGGTCGTGCCAGCTGTCGGTGTCGTAATCGTCATCACAACAATGGCTGCGGTCGTCATCGTCGACGTCACAATGAAAGCCACGTGGGCTCGCGGGTTGTCAGCGCGGTCGGGGGAGGGGCTTTAATCGGGGTTGTTGGTTCGAGCGGTCGGTGTCGTCGTCATCGCGAGTTATTACATTGATCGTTATCATCATCATTAGGAACAGCAGCAGTGCTGTGGAAATTACAATAATTATAATATTTTGTCTGGAACACACAGAGAGAGGCCATCCATTGAGTAGGTACGCAACAATCTGTCGAAACTTGACCCCTCCCCCCTTCCGTGTACGCAGACCCCCCCCCCCCCACTTGCGTATGTACGCCTGACGCATCCCCCCCCCTCTCCCGAATCCTATAGAACGGCCGATATTTAATCCACGCAAAAACGATGAAGGATTATTAATATTCACGTGTTCACACAAACAGATAGTCCACACCGCCGGACTATCTAACTCATTTGAAGGCCAATGTAGACACATTATTATCGAGGCTTCACCCCCCCCCCGTTTCCTATGCGTACATTGTCAGTAGTCCCCCCCCCCCCCCCCGTTTCCTACCCCCACTCCCCCCTCCATGCGTACGTACTGAATGGATAGTCCCAGACAAAGATCCCCCGTATAGCCTTAACAGACTTTTGGAGCAAGTGCTATTGACGAGCAACTATGAAGGCTGCCACGGCACCCGCCTTTGTCTCCCTAGTGGCGATGTTTACGCACCGCACCAGGTACTCATTTGAGGCTGAGTCGATCTAGGGGAGGCCCAGGACCGGTTCAGATAATCGTCGCTGATGTTGGCTGTGGGTGGGAATCGAACTTGGCTCACCGGTTTCGTAGCGCTGTGCGTGCCAACCACTGTGCCAACTCTCCCCACAGACGGAGTGTACACACACACACAGGCACACTCACCAGACAGTGTGTACACGTGCGTGTGCTCTTGACCCACGCCCCCGTCTCGAACCAGGAAGGTTCCCACGGGGTTTCGCAGCAGTCGCGAGCTGCTCTCGAACCGAGACAGCGTCCCAAAGTACCAACTGCACGCACAGAGACAAAGAACCCCCCCCCCCCGTGTCGCTTGTTATAGACTGTTGGGGCAAGTTCTGTTAGCGAGTTTCAGCACCTATGAAGGCCGACATTGAATCACTAGGGGGTTGGTGGCCAGAACCACGTCCGGCTGATGTTTCACGGACACCGCACCAGGTACTGGACTCATTTTAGGGCGGAGTCGACCTGGGGGAGGGAGGCCCTGGGCCAGAAAACAATGACGATGATTCTGCTGATGATGAAAAATCTACTGCTGCTGCTGATGATGATGTGACATCACCACGAAGCAACCTCCAAGTCACAACCTGTACCTCCACGCTTCCGATCTACGATGATGAGTCTGCTGCTCATGACGATGGCGCTACTGCTGAGAATGTTGCTGCTGATGATGACGGTGATGCCGCTGATGATACCGCTGCTGCTGATGATGATGATGATGCTGATGTGACATTGCCACCGCCACAAAGCTCTGACAGCTCACTCGTACGCCTCCACGCCTCCTATCTGTGGTGATGATGATGATTCTGCTGCTGATGATGTGCCACCAACTCCTGCGCCGTCCTATCTGTGACGATTCTGGCGATGATCATGATGATGATACTTCTGCTGCTCATTATTCTGCTGATGATGATGATATGCCACACCAACTGACTCCTGCACTTCCAAGCTATGATGATGATGATTCTGCAGCTGATGATACTTATGCTGCTGATGATGGTGATACTCATGCTGCTGATGATGGTGATACTCATGCTGCTGATGATGGTGATACTCATGCTGCTGATGATGGTGATACTCATGCTGCTGATGATGGTGATACTCATGCTGCTGATGATGGTGATACTCATGCTGCTGATGATGAAATGCCACACCAACTCACTCCCGCGCCTCCACGCTTCCTATCTCTGATGATGATGATAATAATAATTCTGCTGCTGCTGTTGCTGCTGCTGATGATGATGGTACTCAGGATGATGATGACGACGATGACGTTTTACACCAACTCAGTCCGGCAATTCCACACTTCCTATCTCTGCTGATGACAATGACACTCATTCTGATGATGGTGACACTCATTCTGATGATGTTGATGCTCATTCCGATGATGTTGACACTCATTCTGATGATGGTGATGCTCATTCTGATGATGTTGATGCTCATTCCGATGATGTTGACACTCATTCTGATGATGGTGATGCTCATTCTGATGATGGTGATACTCATTCTGATGATGTTGATGCTCATTCCGATGATGTTGACACTCATTCTGATGACGGTGATGCTCATTCTGATGATGGTGACACTCATTCTGATGATGTTGATGCTCATTCCGATGATGTTGACACTCATTCTGATGATGGTGACACTCATTCTGATGATGTTGATGCTCATTCCGATGATGTTGACACTCATTCTGATGATGGTGATGCTCATTCTGATGATGGTGACACTCATTCTGATGATGTTGATGCTCATTCCGATGATGTTGACACTCATTCTGATGATGGTGACACTCATTCTGATGATGTTGATGCTCATTCTGATGATGGTGACACTCATTCTGATGATGTTGATGCTCATTCTGATGATGGTGATACTCATTCCGATGATGGTGGTGCTCATTCTGATGATGGTGATACTCATTCTGATGATGGTGATGCTCATTCTGATGATGGTGACACTCATTCTGATGATGTTGATGCTCATTCCGATGATGTTGACACTCATTCTGATGATGGTGATGCTCATTCTGATGATGGTGATACTCATTCTGATGATGTTGATGCTCATTCCGATGATGTTGACACTCATTCTGATGATGGTGATGCTCATTCTGATGATGGTGACACTCATTCTGATGATGTTGATGCTCATTCCGATGATGTTGACACTCATTCTGATGATGGTGATGCTCATTCTGATGATGGTGATACTCATTCTGATGATGGTGATACTCATTCCGATGATGGTGGTGCTCATTCTGATGATGGTGATACTCATTCTGATGATGGTGATACTCATTCCGATGATGGTGGTGCTCATTCCGATGATGGTGATACTCATTCCGACGATGATTCGATGCCACAGCAACTCACTCCTGCGCCTCAACGCTGTCGATGGGAGCCACGAGCGACGTGGGCAGGAATCCCTCTCGCTCCGTCTCCCTGCCGGCACCACCGCCGCCGCCTGCCCTGCACCACCACCACCCGGCAGCGACGTCGCAGTCCAGCACCTCGACCAGGGCGCCCTCGGCCACGCTCAGCACGTTCGACTCGGGCGACTCGAAGGCTCGCAGCGCCACGTGACGACGGCGCTCGGGCATGGGCGGCGGCGGCGGCGTCGGCGGCGTCGGCGTGGGTGACCGTGGCACCGGGAAGTCTTCGTAGATGTTGTCAAAGGTTTCGTTGTAGTAGACATGCTGCTGCTGCTGCTTCTCGCTACTCTTCTCGTTCTCGGTCGTGGCGCCGTCTCCCTCCGACCTCCTCCCCTCCTCGCCTCTCCCCGCGCAGCAGCAGCAGCAGCGGCAGAGAGAACAGCACGTGGCACCCATGGCGAGCCCGGCGCTTGAGATTGACCGGTGGCTGCGTGAGATTGGCGAGTTATGGTGCTGAAATTGGGTCGTTGTGTTGAACGTGAGAGTGACCGCTGGCTGCGTGAGATTGATGAGTTATGGTGCTGAAATTGGTTCGTTGTGTTGAACGTGAGAGTGACCGGTGGCTGCGTGAGATTGGCGAGTTATGGTGCTGAAATTGGTTCGTTGTGTTGTTCGTGAGAGTGACCGGTGGCTGCGTGAGATTGGCGAGTTATGGTGCTGAAATCGGTTCGTTGTGTTGTACGTGAGTGTGTTAGCTACGCAGGTGAGATGTAGGTGTGTTAGCTACACAGGTGAGATGTAGGTGTGTTAGCTACGCAGGTGAGATGTATGTGTGTTAGCTACGCAGGTGAGATGTAGGTGTGTTAGCTACGCAGGTGAGATGTAGGTGTGTTAGCTAGACAGGTGAGATGTAGGTGTGTTAGCTACTCAGGTGAGATGTAGGTGTGTTAGCTAGACTGGTGAGATGTAGGTGTGTTAGCTACTCAGGTGAGATGTAGGTGTGTTAGCTAGACTGGTGAGATGTAGGTGTGTTAGCTACGCAGGTGAGATGTAGGTGTGTTAGCTAGACAGGTGAGATGTAGGTGTGTTAGCTACTCAGGTGAGATGTAGGTGTGGTAGCTAGACTGGTGAGATGTAGGTGTGTTAGCTACTCAGGTGAGATGTAGGTGTGTTAGCTAGACTGGTGAGATGTAGGTGTGTTAGCTACGCAGGTGAGATGTAGGTGTGTTAGCTAGACTGGTGAGATGTAGGTGTGTTAGCTACGCAGGTGAGATGTAGGTGTGTTAGCTAGACAGGTGAGATGTAGGTGTGTTAACTACGCAGGTGAGATGTAGGTGTGTTAGCTACGCAGGTGAGATGTATGTGTGTTAGCTACACAGGTGAGATGTAGGTGTATTAGCTAGACTGGTGAGATGTAGGTGTTTCAGCTATACAAGTGAGATGTAGGTGTGTTAGCAAGGCAGGTGAGATGGAGGTGTGTTAGCTACGCAGGTGAGATGTAGGTGTGTTAGCTACGCAGGTGAGATGGAGGTGTGTTAGCTACGCAGGTGAGATGTAGGTGTGTTAGCTACGCAGGTGAGATGGAGGTGTGTTAGCTAGACTGGTGAGATGTAGGTGTGTTAGCTACGCAGGTGAGATGGAGGTGTATTAGCTAGACTGGTGAGATGTAGGTGTGTTAGCTACGCAGGTGAGATGGAGGTGTGTTAGCTACGCAGGTGAGATGGAGGTGTGTTAGCTACGCAGGTGAGATGGAGGTGTGTTAGCTACGCAGGTGAGATGGAGGTGTGTTAGCTACGCAGGTGAGATGTAGGTGTGTTAGCTACGCAGGTGAGATGGAGGGGTGTTAGCTACGCAGGTGAGATGTAGGTGTGTTAGCTACGCAGGTGAGATGTAGGTGTGTTAGCTAGACAGGTGAGATGTAGGTGTGTTAGCTAGGCAGGTGAGATGTAGGTGTGTTATCTAGACAGGTGAGATGTAGGTGTGTTAGCTACACAGGTGAGATGTAGGTGTGTTAGCTACACAGGTGAGATGTAGGTGTGTTAGCTACACAGGTGAGATGTAGGTGTGTTAGCAAGACAGGTGAGATGTAGGTGTGTTAGCTAGACAGGTGAGATGTAGGTGTGTTAGCTAGGCAGGTGAGATGTAGGTGTGTTAGCTACACAGGCGAGATGTAGGTGTGTTAGCTACACAGGTGAGATGTAGGTGTGTTAGCTAGGCAGGTGAGATGTAGGTGTGTTAGCTAGACTGGTGAGATGTAGGTGTGTTAGCTACACAGGTGAGATGTAGGTGTATTAGCTAGACTGGTGAGATGTAGGTGTTTCAGCTATACAAGTGAGATGTAGGTGTGTTAGCTACACAGGTGAGATGTAGGTGTGTTAGCTACACAGGTGAGATGTAGGTGTGTTAGCTACGCAGGTGAGATGTAGGTGTGTTAGCTAGGCAGGTGAGATGTAGGTGTGTTAGCAAGGCAGGTGAGATGTAGGTGTGTTAGCAAGGCAGGTGAGATGTAGGTGTGTTAGCTACGCAGGTGAGATGTAGGTGTGTTAGCTACGCAGGTGAGATGTAGGTGTGTTAGCTAGGCAGGTGAGATGTAGGTGTGTTAGCTAGACAGGTGAGATGTAGGTGTGTTAGCTACGCAGGTGAGATGTAGGTGTGTTAGCTACGCAGGTGAGATGTAGGTGTGTTAGCTACGCAGGTGAGATGTAGGTGTGTTAGCTAGGCAGGTGAGATGTAGGTGTGTTAGCTAGGCAGGTGAGATGTAGGTGTGTTCGCTACACAGGTGAGATGTAGGTGTGTTAGCTACACAGGTGAGATGTAGGTGTGTTAGCTAAGCAGGTGAGATGTAGGTGTGTTAGCTACGCAGGTGAGATGTAGGTGTGTTAGCTACGCAGGTGAGATGTATGTGTGTTAGCTACGCAGGTGAGATGTAGGTGTGTTAGCTACACAGGTGAGATGTAGGTGTGTTAGCTACACAGGTGAGATGTAGGTGTGTTAGCTAGGCAGGTGAGATGTAGGTGTGTTAGCAAGGCAGGTGAGATGTAGGTGTGTTAGCTACGCAGGTGAGATGGAGGTTTGTTAGCTACGCAGGTGAGATGTAGGTGTGTTAGCTACACAGGTGAGATGTAGGTGTGTTAGCTAGACAGGTGAGATGTAGGTGTGTTAGCTACGCAGGTGAGATGGAGGTGTGTTAGCTACGCAGGTGAGATGGAGGTGTGTTAGCTACGCAGGTGAGATGTAGGTGTGTTAGCTACGCAGGTGAGATGTAGGTGTGTTAGCTACGCAGGTGAGATGGAGGTGTGTTAGCTACGCAGGTGAGATGTAGGTGTGTTAGCTACGCAGGTGAGATGGAGGTGTGTTAGCTACTCAGGTGAGATGTAGGTGTGTTAGCTCGACAGGTGAGATGTAGGTGTGTTAGCTACGCAGGTGAGATGTAGGTGTGTTAGCTACACAGGTGAGATGTAGGTGTGTTTGCTCGACAGGTGAGATGTAGGTGTGTTAGCTACGCAGGTGAGATGGAGGTGTGTTAGCTACACAGGTGAGATGTAGGTGTGTTAGCTACGCAGGTGAGAAGTAGGTGTGTTAGCTCGACAGGTGAGATGTAGGTGTGTTAGCTACACAGGTGAGATGTAGGTGTGTTAGCTACGCAGGTGAGATGGAGGTGTGTTAGCTACTCAGGTGAGATGTAGGTGTGTTAGCTACGCAGGTGAGATGTAGGTGTGTTAGCTACTCAGGTGAGATGTAGGTGTGTTAGCTACGCAGGTGAGATGTAGGTGTGTTAGCAAGGCAGGTGAGATGTAGGTGTGTTAGCTACGCAGGTGAGATGGAGGTGTGTTAGCTAGGCAGGTGAGATGTAGGTGTGTTAGCTAGGCAGGTGAGATGTAGGTGTGTTAGCTACGCAGGTGAGATGTAGGTGTGTTAGCTACGCAGGTGAGATGTAGGTGTGTTAGCTAGGCAGGTGAGATGTAGGTGTGTTAGCTAGACTGGTGAGATGTAGGTGTGTTAGCTACGCAGGTGAGATGTAGGTGTTTCAGCTATACAAGTTTGATATAAGTGTATACATTGCACAGGTCTATTGGCTAAGTAGAGGAGAATACCTGTACACACCTGTTGCAATGGTCTGTGCTGTCTCCTCGCCTGCGGTCTGTCTTGAGCCTGGGTGAGGGGGGGGTTAAAAGCGCATGGGATGTGGGGAGGTGGGGGGAGTGGGCAGTGGGATGGGCGTTCAGGTGAGACAGGCATTGGTCACTGGAAATATTCTGTATGCATGAGTGTGTGCCTGTGTGTGTGTCTGTGTGTCTGTGTGCATGGGGAGCGGTAGTATAGCGGTTAGCGCGCTGCGCTACGAACCTGGCAATCAGGGTTCGATTCCCTCTCACGGCCAACACCGGTGACGATTGTTTGAACCGGTCCTGCGCCTCCCCTAGCTCGACTCAGCCTAAAATGAGAACCCGGTGCGATGTGTTAACATCGCCACTAGGGAGACAAAGGCGGCCGGGCGTGGGGTTGGCCACCCACCCTCTCGTGTGCCGTGCCGGTCTTCATAGGTGCTCGCTAACAGCACTTGCCCCTACAGTCTGTTAAGGCTATACGGGGGATCTGTGTCTACATGTGTGTACATGTGTGTACGGCAAAAACAACCCCCTACCTCCTCGTGGTGCCAGGCGGTAACGCTGTGGTGGCCTGTGCCGTGGGGGGAGGGCCAATTTAAATGGGCTTTCCCCTCATGGCGTTTGTAATCACCACAGTGGCCAAATGGGGGCTCTGGACGGGTGCGAGGGGCTGGTAACCCCTCCACCTTCAATTAATTACCACAAAACCACGACGGAAATATGTAATTAATAAGCTTGTGCCGGAGGCCCCAGGGGGACAGGCGTCTATGATGTCTGCTGGCCAAACCCCATTTGGCGGAGCCACGAGACTGAATCCTTACCCTCGCGGCTCCTCCAGAAACAACAAAAAACCGCTGCGTGTGGCCACGTGGAATGTTCGAACGTTCACTGCGGAGGAGAGGCTGCCACTTCTCTGCCAGGAGCTGGACCTGTACCGCCTCTGTGTTATTCAGAAGGTCCGGTGGACAGTCCTATTCTCGGGGCCGGAGACTGCCAAACAACAGGGAGTGGCTCTTCTTCTGAACAAAAGAATGAAGGGGGCGTGGGAGCATGGCGGAGAGGTGTGGGAAGCTGTAAGCCCCAGGATACTTTGGGCTCGCCTTCCCATCAACCAGAGGCGAGGAGTGGTGGTCGTGGTTACTTATGGAGGGATGCAGGCAAGGCCGATGAGTCAGATGTCTTCTATGACCTCCTGTCACAAGTGCTAGCGAAAGTGGCCCCTCGGGATAGAGTCATCTTGTTGGGTGACTTCAATGCCCGAGTTGGTCATGATGCTCAATAACAACGGCAGGAGGCTGCTAGATTTTTGTGCAGCCCATGGGCTTATAATTACCAACATGCTGTTCCGGCATCGGCGCATCCACACAACATAATGGATGTATGCCGGGTCCAAGCAAGAACATCTGCTGGACTACAAACTGATGGAACAGCGGATGTGGGCCCATGTCCTTGACACCAGGACCTACCGTGGAGCTGATCTGCCCACTGACCATCGACTTGTCATCTGTAAGATGCCCCTGCCATTCATCCAATCCGGTGGTGGGTTTACACCCAGAACCCCTTTCAAACCCTTAGTGGCCTGGTCTCAGCTAGCTGATGAAAGTTGCAAGTGGAAATTTCATCACTGTTTGCGGCTAGGGTTGGCATCGTCCCCCACTCCTCCTGATGTCTAAGGGAATGTGGCGAGGTTTAGGACTGTGGCTCATGTAGCTGCAATGGCTGCTTTGGGTACACGGTCCAGACCTCCCCAGAGACCCTGGCTGACAGAGGAGGTGTTTAAGCTGGCTGAGAAAAAGTGACAGGCCCACTAATCGGCTACAGCATCCCACGTCGGAGAATGAGGACGCTTACCACAGCCTTCACTCGGAGGTTCGGAGAGCCGTGAGGTGCTGCAAGGATGGGTGGTGGTCGCGGATTGCTGAGGAGATGGAGTCTGCTTCAATTGCCCGCGATCACAAATCGCTCTTTAATTCCATGAAAAAAGTAACCTGCAGCACCACATCTATTAACATCATTAGGGGAAGGAACGGTGATCCAATCTCCGACCCCCAGGAACAGGTTTTCAGATTTGCTGAGCATTTCTGTGAGGTCCTGGGGGAGGGGAAATCCCTCAATCCTGGAAGACAACGTGGGACAAAGTGGGGATGACCATGCCGAGGCTGCGGTGCCTCAAATATTGGAAGAAGTCACCCCCTGTGAGTGGCTGGCTGAGGTGCCATCTGTTGAGGAAGTACTGAAGGCGATCCAGAGCCTGAGACCAGGAAAGGCACCGGGCAGAGATGATCTCCCAAGCCAAATGCTGGGGGAGGGTGGCGTTTGTGCACAGACTGCCCTACATGACATCATAACAACAGTCTGGACCACTGGACGGGTTCCACAGGATTGCAAGGATGCCCTGGTGGTCCCCCTCTTTAAGAAAGGGCACCGCACAGACTGTAACAACTACAGGGGCATCTCATTCCTCAGTGTGCCGGGTAAGGTACTGGCAAGGATTATATTATTCAACATCGCCTTGCTAGGCACACTTAGGAGAGGCTTGTGGAGCCCCAATGCGGTTTCAGGAAAGGGCGGTCCTGCACAGATGCCATATTTGCTGTCCGTCTGCTATAGCAGAGGTGTAAAGAATTCCAACAAGACCTACATCTCTGCTTTATTGACCTGGTCAAGGTCTATGATACCATCAGTAGGCCTGGGCTCTGGGTTGTTCTTTGTGCTTTCGGAGTCCCTGAAATTCTGCTCATGATCATTAAGGACCATCATGATGGTAAGCGGGCCCGGGTAAAACTACGTGGCCGGGAGTCAGAGCCATTCCCTCAACATTTTGGGGTGCAACAGGGATGTCCTCTGGCTCCCACATTATTTAGCATCTATTTCGAACACGTAGTTCGTGAAGCCTTAAATAGCCACTAAGAGATGGCGACTTACCATCAGCCCCACCAAAACTAAGCACCTGCCTGGATATTGTGTACCATCGGACACTCCACCCCCACAAGGGCAGTTGTGGAGAGAGTGGAGAGTTTCCCATACCTGGGCAGTGTGCTCATGTCCTTCTCCGGTTTAACAGCAGAGGTCTCACTCCGAATCAGTCGAGCGGCATTATCTTTTCATCGGTTGCGTAACGCTGTGTGGAAGCTACCTGGTCTGTCACTCCGCACGAAGCATTGGGGAGACAAAGGTGGCTGTGCGTGGCACTGGCCACTTCACCCCCATCGCGTGCTGCGCCGGCTTTCATAAGGTGCCCGCTAACGGCACTTTGCCAGTCTGTTAAAGTCTATAAATTAAGTGCATGATTAGGTATAAGAGATTTGCACTCACGGCAAACATCAATGACGAATATCTGAACCGGTCCTGAATGAACCTCCCACCTGGGTCGGCTCAGCCTTAAAACGAGTGCCTGGCGCTGCGTGTAAACATTCGCGGAACTGGGGAGACAAAGGCGGCCGGGTGTGGTTGCTGGCCATAACTTTCTCACGTGCCGTTTTGGTCTTGGTCGGTGCTCGCGATCAACATGTCGAGTTTGCGTGTCGACTCATGGGAGGGGGGGGTGGACGTTGTTCGTTGTTCGGTTTGTGTTGCCCCTGTGAACGCATGGGCCCGGATAGCTCAGTCGGTAGAGCATCAGACTTTTAATCTGAGGGTCCAGGGTTCAAGTCCCTGTTCGGGCGCTTGTGTTTTTTTATTTATTGTTGTAAGAAGCGCTGTGATGTGGTGAGCGCACTACGCTGTAAACCCGGCGGTGCTGATGTTGATTCCTGGCTGCACGGTGAATATCAGTGGTGAGGAATGTCCCTGCCCTGTATCTGAACCTGTCCTGGTTCTCCGCTGGGGTGACTCAACCTTAAAAAAAAAAATCACCCGACGCGGTGTGTATAAAGCATCAGTACTCGGGAGACAAAGGCGGATGTGCAATACACACATGTACCGTATGTCTGCACAAGCGGGTACTTTATGTGTAGATTTGCAGGATCGAGCAAGTGGAGGAAATTCCTCATTCGTATGGCAGGAACCAGCATCGCTAAAGGGCACAACTACAGTTGGCTTCTCAAAAATAGTACTTGATTTATCGACACTGAGAAATGATGGGCTGCTTCGGGTCAGCCACAGTGTCTCAGTTGTTCTGGAAGTGTCTGTTTGGTGGAAATTCCACATTCCCATGACGAGGACAAGTATAACAATTTTGTTATCTACAGTACTGTTGCATTACCACAAAATGGTACTCAATTTATCGACCCGGGATTAAAAACCGTACGTGGGGTGTTTTTATTTGTTAATTCCAGGCGACATTTCCCACCAAACATTGTTACCTTCTCCACTGGATCTTCACCAGACCTCAAATGTCACCACCGTTACCCTCATCGACCCAGAGGAGGGACCACTCGCCTCTCACGCCGAGACGCGCGGTGTGAACGTGGCCACATCTCACGCATTTCACGGGCGTAATCATCTCTACTTTGACATACAGCATTTTTGTTTTAAGCCAACCGTGACAATCACTTCTCACGCACATGACTTACAGCCAATATCACGAGCATCACGATCCAGTCTTACGCAGCACTTGCCAATCTCACCCAGCCACAAGCCCATCATGGCCAACATCACTGACGAATATCTGAACCGATCCTGGACCTTCCCTCGGTCAACTCAGCCTTAAATGAGTGCTTGGAGCGTTGTGTAAATATCAGGATTGGGGAGACAAAGGTGGCACTGGCCACTTCACCTCCATCGCGTGCAGCGCCGGCTTTCACAAGGTGCCCGCTAACGGCACTTTGCCAGTCTATTAAAGGCTATAAATTAAGTGCATGATTAGATATCTGAGATTTGCACTCACGGCCAACATCATTGACGAATATCTGAACCGGTCCTGAATGAACCTCCCACCTGGGTCGGCTCAGCCTTAAACGAGTGCCTGGCGCTGCGTGTAAATATTCGCGGAACTGGGGAGACAAAGGCGGCCGGGTGTGGTTACTGGCCATAACTTCCTGACGTGTCGTTTTGGCCTTGGTCGGTGCTCGCGATCAACATGTCGAGTTTGCGTGTCGACTCAGGGGTAGTGGGGGGGGGGCGTTGTTCGTCGTTCGGTTTGTGTTGCCCCTGTGAACGCATGGGCCCGGATAGCTCAGTCGGTAGAGCATCAGACTTTTAATCTGAGGGTCCAGGGTTCAAGTCCCTGTTCGGGCGCTTGTGTTTTTTATTTATTGTTGTAAGAAGCTGCTGCGCTGTGGTGAGCGCACTGCGCTGTAAACCCGGCGGAGCTGATTTTGATTCATACTCCTAGGTTTTCTCGGTAAAGTCACGAAAAACACTGAGAGTATGAATCCTTGCAGTCACGAAAGCTTCAAATTTAGAACTGTTGTTGATTCCTGGCTGCACGGTGAATATCAGTGGTGATAAATTTCCCGTAAAAACAAAGTTTTTCACTATGAATCCTTTTTATGCGTGTTCAATGGGCCACAACCCAGCCCACATTGGTCTTTGAAACGGGCGGCTAGAGTCCTCTCGTCATCTGGCTTGAGATGGCTGCCACCTATGGGTCAGATGATTACCTGCCACCATTAAGCAATTGGTAATTAAATATAATTTATTTTTTCCTAAAAGTGTTAAATTTTGGAGAAAAAAAATTCACTAAAATAAATTGTCACGCACAACGAGTCTGTGTGCAAAATGTCAGCTCGATTGGATCACGGGAAGTGGGTTAAAAAACGACCGAAAGATTTGCACGGTCGTAAGCGCGCAAGCAAGCAAGCAAGTGAACTTAATATGAAGGATTTAAAAAAAAAATCACCCGACGCGGTGTGTATAGAGCATCAGTACTCGGGAGACAAAGGAGGATGTGCAATGCACACATGTTCCGTATGTCTGCACAAGCGGGTACTTTACGTGTAGATTTGCAGGATCGAGCGAGTGGTGGAAATTCCTCATTCGTATGGCAGGAACCAGCATCGCTTTAGGGCACAACTACAGTTGGCTTCTCAAAAAGAGTCCTTGATTTATCGACAATGAGAAATGATGGGCTGCTTCTGGTCAGCCACAGTGTCTCACTTGCTCTCAAAGTGTCTTCTTGGTGGAAATTCCACATTCCCATGAGGAGGACAAGTATAAATTTTTTTTACCTACAGTACTGTTGCATTTCCACAAAATGGTACTCAATTTATCGACCCGGGATTAAAAACCGTCCGTGGGGTGTTTTTATTTGTTAATTCCAGTCGACATTTCAAGCCAAACATTGTTACCTTCTCAACTGGATCTTCAGCAGACCTCAAATGTCACCACCGTTCCCCTCATCGACCCAGAGGAGGTACCACTCGCCTCTCACGCCGAGACGCGCGGTGTGAACGTGGCCACATCTCACGCATTTCACGGGCGTGATCATCTCTACTTTGACATACAGCAATTTTGTTTTAAGCCAACCGTGAAAATCACTTCTCACGCACGTGACTTATAGCCAAAATCACGAGCATCACGATCCAGTCTCACACAGCCACGAGCACATCATGGCCAACATCAGTGACGAATATCTGAATCGATCCTGGACCTTCCCTCGGTCGACTCAGCCTGAAATGAGTGTTTGGAGCGTTGTGTAAATATCAGCATTGGGGAGACAAAGGTGGCTGTGCGTGGCACTGGCCACTTCACCCCCATCGCGTGCTGCGCCGGCTTTCATAAGGTGCCCGCTAACGGCACTTTGCCAGTCTGTTAAAGGCTATAAATTAAGGGCATGATTAGGTATCTGAGATTTGCACTCACTGCCAACATCAGTGACGAATATCTGAACCGGTCCTGAATGAACCTCCCACCTGGGTCGGCTCAGCCTTAAACGAGTGTCTGGCGCTGCGTGTAAACATTCGCGGAACTAGGGAGACAAAGGCGGCCGGGTGTGGTTGCTGGCCATAACTTCATGACGTGTCGTTTAGGCCTTGGTCGGTGCTCGCGATCAACATGTCGAGTTTGCGTGTCGACTCAGGGGTAGTGGGGGGGGCGTTGTTCGTTGTTCGGTTTGTGTTGCCCCAGTGAACGCATGGGCCCGGATAGCTCAGTCGGTAGAGCATCAGACTTTTAATCTGAGGGTCCAGGGTTCAAGTCCCTGTTCGGGCGCTTGTGCTTTTTAAATCCTTTATATTAAGTTCGCTTGCTTGCTTAGGACCGTGCAAATCTTTCGGTCGTTTTTTTAACCCACTTCCCGTGATCCAATCGAGCTGACATTTTGCACACAGACTCGTTGTGCGTGACAATTAATGTTCGTGAACATTTTTTTCCAAAATTTTACACTTTTTAGGACAAAAATATTATATTTAATTACCAATTGCTTAATGGTGCAATGCAATCATCTGACCCATAGGTGGCAGCTATCTCAAGCCAGAGGACGAGAGGACTCTAGCCGCCACGCATATAAAGGGTTTATAGTGAAAAACTTTGTTTTTACTGGTTATACTTGTTATTTATTGTTGCAAGAAGCCGCTGCGCTGTGGTGAGCGCAATGAGCTGTAAACCCGGCTGAGCTGATATTGATTCCTGGCCGAACGGTGAATATCAGTGGTGAGAAATGTCCCTGCCCTGTATCTGAACCTGTCCTGGTTCTCCGCTGGGGTGACTCAACCTTAAAAAAAAAAAATCACCGGACGCGGTGTGTATAAAGCATCAGTACTCGGGAGACAAAGGCGGATGTGCAATACATACATGTACCGTATGTCTGCACAAACGGGTACTTTATATGTAGATTTGCAGGATCGAGCGAGTGGTGGATATTCCTCATTCGTATGGCAGGAACCATCATCGCTAAAGGGCACAACTACACTTGGCTTCTCAAAAATAGTACTTGATTTATCGACACTGAGAAATGATGGGCTGCTTCGGTCCAGCCACAGTGTCTCAGTTGTTGTGGAAGTGTCTGCTTGGTGGAAATTCCACATTCCCATGACGAGGACAAGTATAACAATTTTTTTTATCTACAGTACTGTTGCATTTTCACAAAATGGTACTCAATTTATCGACCCGGGATTAAAAACCGTCCGTGGGGTGTTTTTATTTGTTAATTCCAGGCGACGTTTCAAGCCAAACATTGTTACCTTCTCCACTGGATCTTCACCAGACCTCAAATGTCACCACCGTTCCCGTCATCGACCCAGAGGAGGGACCACTCGCCTCTCACGCCGAGACTCGCGGTGTGAACGTGGCCACATCTCACGCATTTCACGGGCGTGATCATCTCTACTTTTATATACATCATTTTTGTTTTAAGCCAAACGTGATAATCACTTCTCACGCACATAACTTACAGCCAATATCACGAGCATCACGATCCAGTCTTACGCAGCCACTAGCCAATCTCACCCAACCACAAGCCCATCATGGCCAACATCAGTGACGAATATCTAAATCTATCCTGGACCTTCTCTCGGTCGACTCAGCCTTAAATAAGTGCTTGGAGCGTTGTGTAAATATCAGGATTCGGGAGACAAAGGTGGCACTGGCCACTTCACCTCCATCGCGTGCAGCGCCGGCTTTCACAAGGTGCCCGCTAACGGCACTTTGCCAGTCTGTTAAAGGCTATAAATTAAGGGCATGATTAGGTATCTGAGATTTGCACTCACTGCCAACATCAGTGACGAATATCTGAACCGGTCCTGAATGAACCTCCCACCTGGGTCGGCTCAGCCTTAAACGAGTGTCTGGCGCTGCGTGTAAACATTCGCGGAACTAGGGAGACAAAGGCGGCCGGGTGTGGTTGCTGGCCATAACTTCATGACGTGTCGTTTAGGCCTTGGTCGGTGCTCGCGATCAACATGTCGAGTTTGCGTGTCGACTCAGGGATAGCGGGGGGGGGCGTTGTTCGTTGTTCGGTTTGTGTTGCCCCAGTGCACGCATGGGCCCGGATAGCTCAGTCGGTAGAGCATCAGACTTTTAATCTGAGGGTCCAGGGTTCAAGTCCCTGTTCGGGCGCTTGTGTTTTTTAAATCCTTTATATTAAGTTCGCTTGCTTGCTTAGGACCATGCAAATCTTTCGGTCGTTTTTTTAACCCACTTCCCGTGATCCAATCGAGCTGACATTTTCCACACAGACTCGTTGTGCGTGACAATTAATGTTCGTGAAATTTTTTTCCAAAATGTTACACTTTTTAGGACAAAAATATTATATTTAATTACCAATTGCTTAATGGTGCAATGCAATCATCTGACCCATAGGTGGCAGCCATCTCAAGCCAGAGGACGAGAGGACTCTAGCCGCCACGCTTATAAAGGATTTATAGTGAAAAACTTTGTTTTTACTGGTTATACTTATTGTTTATTGTTGCAAGAAGCCGCTGCGCTGTGGTGAGCGTACTGCGCTGTAAACCCGGCGGAGCTGATATTGATTCCTGGCCGAACGGTGAATATCAGTGGTGAGAAATGTCCCTGCCCTGTATCTGAACCTGTCCTGGTTCTCCGCTGGGGTGAGTCAACCTTCAAAAAAAAATCACCCGACGCGGTGTGTATAAAGCATCAGTACTCGGGAGACAAAGGATGATGTGCAATACACACATTTACCGTATGTCTGCACAAGCGGGTACTTTATGTGTATTTTTTTGGAGGATCGAGCGAGTGGTGGAAATTCCAAATTCGTATGGCAGGAACCAGCATCGCCAAAGGGCACAACTACAGTTGGCTTCTCATAAATAGTACTTGATCTATCGACACTGAGAAATGATGGGCTGCTTCGGGTCAGCCAGAGTGTCTCAGTTGTTCTGGAAGTGTCTGCTTGGTGGAAATTCCACATTCCCATGACGAGGACAAGTATAACAATTTTTTTATCTACAGTACTGTTGCATTACCACAAAATGGTACTCAATTTATCGACCCGGGATTAAAAACCGTCCGTGGGGTGTTTTTATTTGTTAATTCCAGGCGACATTTCAAGCCAAACATTGTTACCTTCTCCACTGGATCTTCACCAGACCTCAAATGTCACCACCGTTACCCTCATCGACCCAGAGGAGGGACCACTCGCCTCTCACGCCGAGACGCGCGGTGTGAACGTGGCCACATCTCACGCATTTCACAGGCGTAATCATCTCTACTTTGACATACAGCATTTTTTTCTAAGCCAACCGTGAAATTTACTTCTCACGCACGTGACTTATAGCCAATATCACGAGCATCACGATCCAATCTCACCTAGCCACTAGCCCATCATGGCCAACATCACTGACGAATATCTGAACCGATCCTGGACCTTCCCTCGGTCGACTCAGCCTTAAATCAGTGTTTGGAGCGTTGTGTAAATATCAGGATTGGGGAGACAAAGGAGGCTGTGCGTGGCACTGGCCACTTCACCCCCATCGCGTGCTACGCTGGCTTTCACAAGGTGGCCGGTAACGGCACTTTGCCAGTCTGTTAAAGGCTATAAATTAAGGGCATGATTAGGTGTGTGAGATTTGCACTCACGGCTAACATCACTGACGAATATCTGAACCGGTCCTGAATGAACCTCCCACCTGGGTCGGCTCAGCCTTAAACGAGTGCCTGGCGCTGTGTGTAAACATTCGCGGAACTGGGGAGACAAAGGCGGCCGGGTGTGGTTGCTGGTCATCACTTCCTCACGTGCCGTTGTGGCCTTGGTCAGTGCTCGCGATCAACATGTCGAGTTTGCGTGTCGACTCAGGGGTGGGGGAGGGACGTTGTTCGTTGTTCGGTTTGTGTTGCCCCTGTGAACGCATGGGCCCGGATAGCTCAGTCGGTAGAGCATCAGACTTTTAATCTGAGGGTCCAGGGTTCAAGTCCCTGTTCGGGCGCTTGTGTTTTTTTTTATTGTTGTAAGAAGCTGCTGCGCTGTGGTGAGCGCACTGCGCTGTAAACCCGGCGGAGCTGATTTTGATTCATACGCCTAGGTTTTCTCGGTAAAGTCACGAAAAACACTGAGAGTATGAATCCTTGCAGTCACGAAAGCTTCAAATTTAGAACTGATGTTGATTCCTGGCTGCACGGTGAATATCAGTGGTGATAAATTTCCCGTAAAAACAAAGTTTTTCACTATGAATCCTTTATATGCGTGTTCAATGGGCCACAACCCAGCCCACATTGGTCTTTGAAACGGGCGGCTAGAGTCCTCTCGTCATCTGGCTTGAGATGGCTGCCACCTATGGGTCAGATGATTACCTGCCACCATTAAGCAATTGGTAATTAAATATAATTTATTTTTTCCTAAAAGTGTTAAATTTTGGGAAAAAAAATTCACTAAAATAAATTGTCACGCACTACGAGTCTGTGTGCAAAATGTCAGCTCGATTGGATCACGGGAAGTGGGTTAAAAAACGACCGAAAGATTTGCACGGTCGTAAGCGCGCAAGCAAGCAAGCAAGTGAACTTAATATAAAGGATTAAAAAAAAAATCACCCGACGCGGTGTGTATAGAGCATCAGTACTCGGGAGACAAAGGAGGATGTGCAATGCACACATGTTCCGTATGTCTGCACAAGCGGGTACTTTACGTGTAGATTTGCAGGATCGAGCGAGTGGTGGAAATTCCTCATTCGTATGGCAGGAACCAGCATCGCTTTAGGGCACAACTACAGTTGGCTTCTCAAAAAGAGTCCTTGATTTATCGACAATGAGAAATGATGGGCTGCTTCTGGTCAGCCACAGTGTCTCACTTGCTCTCAAAGTGTCTTCTTGGTGGAAATTCCACATTCCCATGAGGAGGACAAGTATAAAATTTTTTTACCTACAGTACTGTTGCATTTCCACAAAATGGTACTCAATTTATCGACCCGGGATTAAAAACCGTCCGTGGGGTGTTTTTATTTGTTAATTCCAGTCGACATTTCAAGCCAAACATTGTTACCTTCTCAACTGGATCTTCAGCAGACCTCAAATGTCACCACCGTTCCCCTTATCGACCCAGAGGAGGTACCACTCGCCTCTCACGCCGAGACGCGCGGTGTGAACGTGGCCACATCTCACGCATTTCACGGGCGTGATCATCTCTACTTTGACATACAGCAATTTTGTTTTAAGCCAACCGTGAAAATCACTTCTCACGCACGTGACTTATAGCCAAAATCACGAGCATCACGATCCAGTCTCACACAGCCACGAGCCCATCATGGCCAACATCAGTGACGAATATCTGAATCGATCCTGGACCTTCCCTCGGTCGACTCAGCCTGAAATGAGTGTTTGGAGCGTTGTGTAAATATCAGCATTGGGGAGACAAAGGTGGCTGTGCGTGGCACTGGCCACTTCACCCCCATCGCGTGCTGCGCCGGCTTTCATAAGGTGCCCGCTAACGGCACTTTGCCAGTCTGTTAAAGTCTATAAATTAAGTGCATGATTAGGTATCTGAGATTTGCACTCACTGCCAACATCAGTGACGAATATCTGAACCGGTCCTGAATGAACCTCCCACCTGGGTCGGCTCAGCCTTAAACGAGTGTCTGGCGCTGCGTGTAAACATTCGCGGAACTAGGGAGACAAAGGCGGCCGGGTGTGGTTGCTGGCCATAACTTCCTGACGTGTCGTTTAGGCCTTGGTAGGTGCCCGCGATCAACATGTCGAGTTTGCGTGTCGACTCAGGGGTAGTGGGGGGGGGGCGTTGTTCGTTGTTCGGTTTGTGTTGCCCCAGTGAACGCATGGGCCCGGATAGCTCAGTCGGTAGAGCATCAGACTTTTAATCTGAGGGTCCAGGGTTCACGTCCCTGTTCGGGCGCTTGTGTTTTTTAAATCCTTAATATTAAGTTCGCTTGCTTGCTTAGGACCGTGCAAATCTTTCGGTCGTTTTTTAACCCACTTCCCGTGATCCAATCGAGCTGACATTTTCCAAACAGACTCGTTGTGCGTGACAATTAATGTTCGTGAAATTTTTTTTCCAAAATGTTACACTTTTTAGAACAAAAATATTATGTTTAATTACCAATTGCTTAATGGTGCAATGCAATCATCTGACCCATAGGTGGCAGCCATCTCAAGCCAGAGGACGAGAGGACTCTAGCCGCCACGCATATAAAGGATTTATAGTGAAAAACTTTGTTTTTACTGGTTATACTGATTATTTATTGTTGTAAGAAGCCGCTGCGCTGAGGTGAGCGTACTGCGCTGTAAACCCGGCGGAGCAGATGTTGATTTCTGGCTGAACGGTGAATATCAGTGGTGAGAAATGTCCCTGCCCTGTATCTGAACCTGTCCTGGTTCTCCGCTGGGGTGACTCAACCTTAAAAAAAAAAATCACCCGACGCGGTGTGTATAAAGCATCAGTACTCGGGAGACAAAGGCGGATGTGCAATACACACATGTACCGTATGTCTGCACAAGCGGGTACTTTATATGTAGATTTGCAGGATCGAGCGAGTGGTGGATATTCCTCATTAGTATGGCAGGAACCAGCATCGCTAAAGGGCACAACTACACTTGGCTTCTCAAAAATAGTACTTGATTTATCGACACTGAGAAATGATGGGCTGCATCGGTCCAGCCACAGTGTCTCAGTTGTTGTGGAAGTGTCTGCTTGATGGAAATTCCACATTCCCATGACGAGGACAAGTATAACAATTTTTTTTATCTACAGTACTGTTGCATTTTCACAAAATGGTACTCAATTTATCGACCCGGGATTAAAAACCGTCCGTGGGGTGTTTTTATTTGTTAATTCCAGGCGACATTTCAAGCCAAACATTGTTACCTTCTCCACTGGATCTTCACCAGACCTCAAATGTCACCACCGTTCCCGTCATCGACCCAGAGGAGGGACCACTCGCCTCTCACGCCGAGACTCGCGGTGTGAACGTGGCCACATCTCACGCATTTCACGGGCGTGATCATCTCTACTTTTATATACATCATTTTTGTTTTAAGCCAAACGTGATAATCACTTCTCACGCACATAACTTACAGCCAATATCACGAGCATCACGATCCAGTCTTACGCAGCCACTAGCCAATCTCACCCAAACACAAGCCCATCATGGCCAACATCAGTGACGAATATCTAAAATCTATCCTGACCTTCTCTCAGTCGACTCAGCCTTAAATAAGTGCTTGGAGCGTTGTGTAAATATCAGCATTGGGGAGACAAAGGTGGCACTGGCCACTTCACCCCCATCACGTGCTGCGCTGGCTTTCATAAGGTGCCCGCTAACGGCACTTTGCCAGTCTGTTAAAGGCTATAAATTAAGGGCATGATTAGGTGTGTGAGATTTGCACTCACGGCTAACATCACTGACGAATATCTGAACCGGTCCTGAATGAACCTCCCACCTGGGTCGGCTCAGCCTTAAACGAGTGCCTGGCGCTGTGTGTAAACATTCGCGGAACTGGGGAGACAAAGGCGGCCGGGTGTGGTTGCTGGCCATCACTTCCTCACGTGCCGTTGTGGCCTTGGTCAGTGCTCGCGATCAACATGTCGAGTTTGCGTGTCGACTCAGGGGTGGGGGGGGGGGGACGTTGTTCGTTGTTCGGTTTGTGTTGCCCCTGTGAACGCATGGGCCCGGATAGCTCAGTCGGTAGAGCATCAGACTTTTAATCTGAGGGTCCAGGGTTCAAGTCCCTGTTCGGGCGCTTGTGTTTTTTATTTATTGTTGTAAGAAGCTGCTGCGCTGTGGTGAGCGCACTACGCTGTAAACCCGGCGAACCTGATTTAGATTCATACTCTTAGGTTTTCTCGGTAAAGTCACGTAAAACACTGAGAGTATGAATCCTTGCAGTCACGAAAGCTTCAAATTTAGAACTGATGTTGATTCCTGGCTGCACGGTGAATATCAGTGGTGAGAAATTTCCCGTAAAAACAAAGTTTTTCACTATGAATCCTTTATATGCGTGTTCAATGGGCCACAACCCAGCCCACATTGGTCTTTGAAACGGGCGGCTAGAGTCCTCTCGTCATCTGGCTTGAGATGGCTGCCACCTATGGGTCAGATGATTACCTGCCACCATTAAGCAATTGGTAATTAAATATAATTTATTTTTTCCTAAAAAGTGTTAAATTTTGGAAAGAAATTTTCACTAAAATAAATTGTCACGCACAACGAGTCTGTGTGCAAAATGTCAGCTCGATTGGATCACGGGAAGTGGGTTAAAAAACGACCGAAAGATTTGCACGGTCGTAAGCGCGTAACCAAGCAAGCAAGTGAACTTAATATGAAGGATTAAAAAAAAAATCACCCGACGCGGTGTGTATAGAGCATCAGTACTCGGGAGACAAAGGAGGATGTGCAATGCACACATGTTTCGTATGTCTGCACAAGCGGGTACTTTACGTGTAGATTTGCAGGATCGAGCGAGTGGTGGAAATTCCTCATTCGTATGGCAGGAACCAGCATCGCTTTAGGGCACAACTACAGTTGGCTTCTCAAAAAGAGTCCTTGATTTATCGACAATGAGAAATGATGGGCTGCTTCTGGTCAGCCACAGTGTCTCACTTGCTCTCAAAGTGTCTTCTTGGTGGAAATTCCACATTCCCATGACGAGGACAAGTATAAAAATGTTTTTACCTACAGTACTGTTGCATTTCCACAAAATGGTACTCAATTTATCGACCCGGGATTAAAAACCGTCCGTGGGGTGTTTTTATTTGTTTATTCCAGTCGACATTTCAAGCCAAACATTGTTACCTTCTCAACTGGATCTTCAGCAGACCTCAAATGTCACCACCGTCCCCCTCATTGACCCAGAGGAGGGACCACTCGCCTCTCACGCCGAGACTCGCGGTGTGAACGTGGCCACATCTCACGCATTTCACGGGCGTGATCATCTCTACTTTGATATACAGCATTTTTATTTAAAGCCAACCGTGATAATCACTTCTCACGCACATGACATATAGCCAACATCACGAGCATCACGATCCAGTCTCACCTAGCCACTAGTCAATCTCACCCAGCCACTAGCCCATCATGGCCAACATCAGTGACGAATATCTGAACCGATCCTGGACCTTCCCTCGGTCGACTCAGCCTCAAATGAGTGCTTGGAGCGTTGTGTAAATATCAGGATTGGGGAGACAAAGGTGGCACTGGCCACTTCACCCCCATCGCGTGCAGCGCCGGCTTTCCCAAGGTGCCCGCTAACGGCACTTTGCCAGTCTGTTAAATGCTATAAATTAAGTGCATGATTCGGCGTGTCAGATTTGCACTCACGGCCAACATCACTGACGAATATCTGAACCGGTCCTGAATGAACCTCCCACCTGGGTCGGCTCAGCCTTAAATGAGTGCCTGGCGCTGCGTGTAAACATTCGCGGAACTGGGGAGACAAAGGCGGCCGGGTGTGGTTGCTGGCCATAACTTCCTCACGTGCCGTTTTGGTCTTGGTCGCTGCTCGCGATCAACATGTCAAGTTCGCGTGTCGACTCAGGGGTGGGGGGGGGCGTTGTTCGTTGTTCGGTTTGTGTTGCCCCTGTGAACGCATGGGCCCGGATAGCTCAGTCGGTAGAGCATCAGACTTTTAATCTGAGGGTCCAGGGTTCAAGTCCCTGTTCGGGCGCTTGTGTTTTTTATTTATTGTTGTAAGAAGTCGCTGTGATGTGGTGAGCGTACTGTGCTGTAAACCCGGCGGAGCTAATGTTGATTCCTGGCTGCACGGTGAATATCAGTGGTGAGAAATGTCCCTGCCCTGTATCTGAACCTGTCCTGGTTCTCCGCTGGGGTGACTCAACCTTCAACAAGTATAACCCGTAAAAACAAAGTTTTTCACTATAAATCCTTTATATGCGTGTTCAATGGGCCACAACCCAGTCCACATTGGTTTTTGAAACGGGCGGCTAGAGTCCTCTCGTCCTCTGGCTTGAGATGGCTGCCACCTATGGGTCAGATGATTATCTGCCAGCAATAAGCAATTGGTAAATAAATATTTAAAATGTTTTCCCTAAACAGTGTAAAATTTCGGAAAATGTTTTTTCACGAAAATTAATTGTCACGCACAACGAGTCTGTGTGGAAAATGTCAGCTCGATTGGATCACGGGAAGTGGGTTAAAAAACGACCGAAAGATTTGCACGGTCGTAAGCGCGCAAGCAAGCAAGCAAGCGAACTTAATATAAAGGATTTAAAAAGAAATCACCCGACGCGGTGTGTATAAAGCATCAGTACTCGGGAGACAAAGGCGGATGTGCAATACACACATGTACCGTATGTCTGCACAAGCGGGTACTTTGTGTGTATTTTTTGGAGGATCGAGCGAGTGGTGGCAATTCCTCATTCGTATGGCATGAACCAGCATCGCTAAAGGTCACAACGACACTTGGCTTCTCAAAAATAGTACGTGATTGATTTATACAGAGAAATGATCGGCTGCTTCGGTCCAGCCACGGTGTCTCAGTTGCTCTCAAAGTGTATGTTTGGTGGAAATTCCACAGTCCCATGACGAGGACAAGTATAACAATTTTTTTACCTACAGTACTGTTGCATTTCCACAAAATGGTACTCAATTTATCGACCCGGGATTAAAAACCGTCCGTGGGGTGTTTTTATTTGTTAATTCCAGGCGACATTTCAAGCCAAACATTGTTATCTTCTCAACTGGATCTTCACCAGACCTCAAATGTCACCACCGTTCCCCTCATCGACCCAGAGGAGGGACCACTCGCCTCTCACGCCGAGACTAGCGGTGTGAACGTGGCCACATCTCACGCATTTCACGGGCGTGATCATCTCTACTTTGACATACAGCATTTTTGTTTTAAGCCAACCGTGATAATCACTTCTCACGCACATGACTTATAGCCAAAATCACGAGCATCACGGTCCAGTCTCACCTAGCCACTAGTCAATCTCACCCAGCCACTAGCCCATCATGGCCAACATCAGTGACGAATATCTGAACCGATCCTGGACCTTCTCTCGGTCGACTCAGCCTTAAATAAGTGCTTGGAGCGTTGTGTAAATATCAGGATTGGGGAGACAAAGGTGGCACTGGCCACTTCACCCCCATCGCGTGCAGCGCCGACTTTCACAAGGTGCCCGCTAACGGCACTTTGCCAGTCTGTTAAAGTCTACAAATTAAGTGCATGATTAGGTATCTGAGATTTGCACTCACGGCCAACATCACTGACGAATATCTAAACCGGTCCTGAATGAACCTCCCACCTGGGTCGACTCAGCCTTAAACGAGTGCCTGGCGCTGTGTGTAAACATTCGCGGAACTGGGGAGACAAAGGCGGCCGGGTGTGGTTGCTGGCCATCACTTCCTCACGTGCCGTTTTGGGCTTGGTAGCTGCTCGCGATCAACATATCGAGTTTGCGTGTCGACTCAGGGGTGGGGGGGGGCGTTGTTCGTTGTTTGGTTTGTGTTGCCCCTGTGAACGCATGGGCCCGGATAGCTCAGTCGGTAGAGCATCAGACTTTTAATCTGAGGGTCCAGGGTTCAAGTCACTGTTCGGGCGCTTCTATTTTTATATATTTTTTATTTAACACGTAGGCTTTCGCGACCAATATTATTCATAATACAGGTTTTTGGGTCAGATCGCGTTATTTATAAATGTGTCGTTACCCTCCACCACCCGACACGGCCAAACAGTACAAAATGTGTCACGTTTTTCAAAGGACAAAATAATTCACGTTTTTCAAAGGACAAAATAATTCACTTATTTAGCCCACCGCTGTGTTGAAGAGAGAATCAACAGCATTTTAAAATTTGAGTAGTACGACGTTTCGCTGATAATTACAATCATCTTCATCGGGCACCCCGGTGGGCTAAAGAAGTGAATAATTTTGTCCTTTGAAAAACGTGACACATTTTTTTACTGTTTTGCCGTGTCGGGTGGTGGAGGGTTACGACACATTTATAAATAACTCGATCTGACCCAAAAACCTTTATTATTAATATTTTTTATTGTTGTATTTTTATTTTATTGTTGTTTTCTTTGTTATTGTGTTTAGAAGCCGCTGCGCTGTGGTGAGCGCACCGCGCTGTAAACCCGGCGGAGCTGATGTTGATTCCTGGCTGCACGGAGAATATCAGCCAATGTCACGAGCATCACGATCCAGTGTCTCACGCAGCCACTCGTCAATCTCACGAGCATCACTCGCCATGCTCTTTGATTCTTTCGGTAAAGTCACGTATGTTGAAAAAATAGAAAAAAATTAAATTGATCACGATCGCCATACAAGCAACCGTCTTCACTCCCACCTGAAGACGGTTGCTTCTATGGCGATCGAAACGTCGTGATTTATTTTTATTTGGTTACCTTCGTGACTTTACCGAAATAACCAAAGAGTATGGATTCCTGCAGTCACGAAAGCTTCAAATCAAGATTGAACTGTGCAATGTGGTCTAGATACAGGATTAGTATATTACCCACCACTGATGTTTACCGTGGCCAGAAATCGAACTCAGGTTCGCCGTGTTTATAGCGTCATGCGCTAACCACTGCGCCACCGCTCCTTATATGTATATAAAACATATTTTTAAAAATAATAAAAGTACCGCCCGAACAGGGACTTGAACCCTGGACCCTCAGATTAAAAGTCTGATGCTCTACCGACTGAGCTATCCGGGCTCACGCAATGCGCACGCGTGGAGTAACGTCACAAATATGGAACGCACACTACCTGCACGTTGGCAACGACGCTTTGGTTAGTCGTGAACATGAACTTTGCATTGACTTGCGTTTGGAAAGTATGCTGCTATTAAACTTAAAAGTGTTAGTATGCAAAAAAGGTCAAACTGGCAATTTTTTTTTTTACAATTTCAAAATGTCCCTATGCTTCTCGAATCATTTGCATGCAAGAACATGTTTTGACAGTTTTATTTATGTAACATCCACAGGACAGAGATGTACATTTCCAGTCCAACAGCATCAACCATCAATCGTCACCATCGTCATCTTCCTTCTCTCTTCTTGTGGCCGATTAAAAATAGCACACGCTCACCACTTTCTGGAAATAGAACAGAGTTTTTGTTGTTGTTAAACTGGTCCCCTCGGCACAAGAATGTGGACGATTCTATAATGCGGAGGGAAAACTCAGACGACCCGGAGAAAAAAATCCGCGCGACCACGGGGAAAACAGAGAGAGACACGCAAACTCCAAATATACCGGTATCGTCAGGGTCGTGGTTCTAACCCACGAACTCGTGTCTACCAGGCGAGGTAGTGAACATCTCGCCACCGCATCGAACTCAATGTGGCCGTGTTTATAGTGCAGTGCGGGCTACTCGTGAAAACTCGTGTTTGTATAACGTCTTCAGACGCAGTCGAATTCACACCAGAGGTCGCAACCGGGTACCCGATACCCGTACCCTACCCGATACCCGGCTACCCGGGTATCGGGTAGGGTACGGGTAGCCGTTTGCGACCCTGGTGCGGCCGGGTACGGGTAGGCCGTGAGTCACTGGTGAGTAACCGTTTGTCACTCATTTCGGGTAGGGTACCCATTTGCGACCCTGGTGCGGCCGGGTACAGGTACCGTAAGGAATCAAAACCCGTTTGCGACCTCTGATTCACACGCCTCATTCCAGTTGTACCAGTACTGGATCAGACGCCTATTTGCTGTACTGCACTGCCCTCTGCAGACACGTCCTCGCCACAGCAAGTGAGCGTCCAACACGTGCTCACGATCCATCGATTGTACTCGCGATTCATCAAGGCACACACGCGTGGCAGTACTTATCGGATTGCGCGGGTAATAATCGATGTTGTTTTCGAACGGCAAATGAGCTTCGGTTTGGTGGCTGTGCTTCGAACCCGGCCACTTCATTTCGATTCCTGGTCACACGGCCAACATCAGTGGCGTGAAATTGAGATCGGTCCTGGGTGTTTCACCGACGTGCATTGATCAGGTGAAGTAATCAAGCAGTGGATCAACAAAAAGCTGTGGGAATATATTTAATTCTAGATTTGAAGCTTTTGTGACTGCAGGGATTTTTATTTTATTTTTATTAATTTTAATTTTTTACCTACGTGACTTTACCGAAAAAACCTAGGAATATGTATACATATCATTGATGCGGGTTTCAGTTTTCTGTTGTTACGTTTGTAGGTGTTGTGGTTTAAGTAAAAAAAATATATCGGCAGCTTAAGCAAGGTATTTCACGAAAATATATTTACAGCTCATCGGATTCCTCCAATATGAATATTCTGATTCTGGATAGGGGGGCCGCTATGCGCAAAAGATAGGTGTGGCCACGAGAGGGTATTCCAACAAAATCTGTACTATACTCTTAGTTTTTTCGGTAAAGTCACGTAGGTAAAAAAATGAAATTAATAAAAATAAAACAATAAAAATAACGATTTGCAGCAAATCTGGCTGTGACGGTCCCTCCTACCTGATGACGGAGACTTGTGTTGCCTCCGAAACGTAGTGATTTTTATTGTTTTATTTTTATTAATTTTTATTTCATTTTTTTACCTACGTGATTTTACCGAAAGAACTAAGAGTATGAATCCTTGCAGTCACGAAAGCTTCAAATCTAGAAAAAAAAATCCGTACTCCCCTATTCACCAACCAGCTTTGACCAGCGTGAGTATGGCCATACATCCCTCACGGCGTGGGGAGGACTAAACAGCGGTCGATTATTTTTAAGTGAAATATTTCCCGGTGGCTTTTGAACATCCCCCCCCCACCACAGCGACATCGGGGCGGGGAGAATATTTTCCAGTTCCGGCTGATACGGTTGAGAATTTTCTTTCCCACACGGCATGGTTCAGCAACCCACCAACCCCTCAAGATCAATATCCTCGATCAGCGTGGGAGTTTCCAGATCGCCGTGCCCACCTCCACCCACATGCTTCCTACATCCGGTTACTCACACCCACTTACACGTGTTTCCGGTTTTTAAACCCCCCCCCCTTCTCTGCGACGTCATTTCCGAATCCGGTCTGTCGATCTCTTGCACCGCCCCCACTCTCTCGTACAGCACGCGACTTCCGGATCCGGTATTTGTTTCTCTTGTACCGCCCCCACTCTCTCGCACAGCACGCGACTTCCGGATCCGGTACTTGTTTCTCTTGTACCGCCCCCACTCTCTCGCACAGCACGCGACTTCCGGATCCGGTATTTGTTTCTCTTGTACCGCCCCCACTCTCTCGCACAGCACGCGACTTCCGGATCCGGTATTTGTTTCTCTTGTACCGCCCCCACTCTCTCGCACAGCACGCGACTTCCGGATCCGGTATTTGTTTCTCTTGTACCGCCCCCACTCTCTCGCACAGCACGCGACTTCCGGTTACGGTATTTGTTTCTCTTACACCCCGCCCCCTCTTTCGCACAGCACGCGACTTCCGGATCCGGTATTTGTTTCTCTTACACCCCGCCCCCTCTTTCGCACAGCACGCGACTTCCGGATCCGGTATTTGTTCGGGTTTTTTTTGCCCCTCCCACTACCGGCATGCGAACTTCCGGATCCGGTACTGGATATATCTCTGGGGGGGGAGCTTTTTCGCTAATAGGATTCCTCCGATCTAAATAAAGACTCTGATCGGCGTGCGGCCGAGCGCTATGGAGATTCCTCCAGTACAAATAAATAATTCTATTTCATACACATACATTGATACGCGACTTCCGGATCCGGTATTTGTTCCTTTTGCCCGCCCTCCACTCTACCACCCACCGGCACGCGACTTCCGGTTCCGGCGGGGGGTGTGACGCAATCGCCGTGGCCCCACCCACCCACCCCCACCCCTCCGCCTTCCTCTCTCTCCCTCCTCCGTTGTCGCCGCCGCCGCCCCGCTCTCCGTCCGCCCGCCTGGACGTCTTCAATGAATAAGCTCATTGCCGTGAGTGATTCTCCTCACAACAAACACCACCGACAAAGACGACGACGACGGCACATCATCATCATCAGACACAACATTGTTTCACCGCATCTACAACACCCCACCCCACCCACCCACCGGCCCACCCGGTCACCCACAACCACAAGCCCAACACTGTCGGCTTCAAGTCGGCGTGGGGGAGAGGCGGCGTGGGGCGGGCAGGCGGGCGACGCTGCTAGGCCCCGGGGTCACGCAGTCTCGTACGGTGTGTGCGGTGCGGTGTGTGTACGGTGTGTGTGTGTGTGCGGCCTTGCAAGAGATCCGTACGTGGGAAGTTTACATGTAGAGTATTCTAAAATAGGATTTGGGTTGGGATGTGTGCGCGCGTGTATCTGTTGTTGTCAATTCACTGCCGGGCGAGGGCCGCGCGGGTTTCCATTGTCCATACTTCACCGCGCCGGTTCACGTGGCTTTGAGCGATGGATGTGGTGTTGGTGGTGGTGGTGGGGTTTGACGTAGACGTTCTAGCACAGCAGTGGGGTTTGCTCTACTGCCATTGCCCTCTGCAGCTCGCCTCTAACGCGTGTTGTAGAGCGTGGCGGTGATCTCCCTTCAGAATTACGTGGCCAGGCGTCTTGTCGAGATGAGGCAAATGTTGTCACTGCAGTTCTGCGCTGCGATGGTGGTGTGCTGTGATGCTCAGCTGTGGGGGTTGTGTTGGTGTGTCGTGAATAGTGATGGTGTACGGGACATGCTTATGTAACACGAGCATTAAACACGAGCCCACGTTCTGAATTCACAGCATAGCACTTACGCGATCCTGACACGGGACACGAGCCCTGACACGAACCCCCACTGGTTGTTAACACAAACACCAGCCCCCTACCCATAACACTCGCCCTAACGCTAACCCTAGCCCCACCAACACTTGTCATTGACGCCAGTACTTGCTAGCCCTATCTGTGACAGAACCACTAGCCCCCAACCTTGACACAGTAACACAAGTTAAGACCTTGTCTGTAACACCAGCCGTGACGGCGACACAAATGCTGACACGAACAGCAGATGACAGACACACTTCTGCCATTTGCTGTTCCTAATCCCCATACGCTAGCATTACTGCTACTTAAACCCCTAATGCACCAGCCGCAACACCCGCACCACAATGATAATTACTATATGGTTATGAAGATGTGTTAATCAAAGTGACCGCCGTTCACTTTTTTATAGACCCAAGGTCGTCATCGTAAGTGCCTTTTGATTCCACCACAACCTCACTAACCGCAGCTTCCTTCACCCTACAAGATCCAGCAGCTTTTGTAGTCGCACACGTCCTTCAAGGACCACTCAAACTCATCATCACCACCACCACCATCTATCTGCTTTGTATCCCCCATTGTTACACAGTTGACAAGTTTAAAAGGCTGTTCTTACAATCTCATCATCATCACCATCACCACTTCCTTGGATTTAGTTATTCCCTTTGAGACACATAATAGATGTCCATCAGGGACCGCTCTTACATTCACATCACGTTCGGTTGGCTACGTACGGTGCAAAAGAAGATCAACATACAAACGTTCTCATCATCATCGCCCTCCATCATCTTGCATCAAGTCTGGTCCCATATTCGAATCGACATGTTCTTTAAGGGCGAGGGGGGGGGTACTCTTAATCTCATCATCCCAACCATCATTCTGTGGGGAGGGGAAGGGTGTTAGTAGTGGTGGTGGTGAATCCTTAAACATTCCTGAGATGCGTGGCGGCTAGCAACGAGGGGGTTATCTCTGCACTTAATTGCACCTCTCCCCCCCGCGGCGGCATAGACCTGGGCCACGGTGTGGTGAGTTTGGGACACCTGTAACCAAGCGTCTCCCACCACGCTCGTGCATCATCAGCGCGCGGACTGTGCACACACGCACACACGCACACGCGTCGTCTTCACAGCAGGCTCTTCCTCAGCCCTGCCGATCGTTTGTGTTATTCTCTCCCCCCCCCCAACCCAACCACTGCTGGATCAGTACTGGGTTGCTGAAGGCGATGGAGGTGCGGCGGGGGAAGCATTTAACCACCGCGCAGTATCGAGACAACAGTGGATTGATTTCGTTGCACCGCCTTTCTGCTGTCGCTACTCCCACCCCCTCCATACCGCGATGGTAGCAATCCTGGCAGCCCTGCGGGGGCGACGTGGTTGGTGTGGGGTGGCTTCGTATTTCAGATGGGTCTCCCACAACACAATTTTCGACTCTTTAAATAGCTCGGTATGATACACTTTTTTGCTTTAATCCGATGTTCCCCAAACACCTGTTGGCCAGGATTTATGACTTGAGAAACACAAGAGGGAAGATATTTGTTCCTGCTCTGGCATTGCACAGTTCGTGTATGTGCGCGTGTGTCGAACTTTTTTCGCACCGTACGTTGCCATCCGTGCTTGCGCTGCTGCCAAGGCTTGAGCATTAACGTGTAGCAGCTATGATCTGTCCGCTGCTGGATGAACGCCTCCCCCCGCAAGCTATCGCCGTCGTCCCTCACAGTTGCACGTATAGGTTCCGGTGACTGGACCGAGGCGGTCATCTCGCCACGCTTAAGAAACCCGGTATAACCACGGGGGGCTGAAACCCGGACTCTTAACTCAGGATGTTTAACTTCTTTGGCACCGTACGTAACCAACCGTGCTAATCGGAGGTGCGGAGGAAAGGACAACAAACTAAACTCAAAAATCGGCCCGAAACAAAATTGGTTTTCAATCTAGATTTAACGCTGAGCAGTGCAAATTTAGTTTTCGCGATGATAAATAATTCAAATTTCCCCATTCTTTTTCTCGCCTGTGTGCCGCAAAATTTGATTCTTATATTTGTTTTGTTCATAATGAAAGGGCCCCTTTACATTCCAGTTCCATCTCTTGTTTTTTTTTCATTTCTGGTTCGCTTTCTCATTGACACAACTTGTTTTAGTTCCACTTGTTCAAAAATGTGTTGGATGTTTATTGTGAGACACAAACACTTTAAGTTGTGTATATTTCTAAGTACCGTATGTGAAATCAATAGATGCATAGTTGTTTGACGTTCTGCGTAACAGTGCAGGTCAACTCGACTGTGCCACACCATTCTCGCCAACATTCGAGTTCCGTTATTGTTTACAGAGGATGAAAGTCCACTTACACAGCTCTATTATAATTCTGCAAAAAAATCATGTCACCCTCACTCTAGTTCCTGCTCACGAAATCCGTAACGTTCAGTACCTATTCCCGTTCGCCAATAACACCGCTGCCGCCAACCGACGGGTCGGTTACAGAAAACGAGCGGCTCCACGCCAGGGACAAACTGCGTACTTGGAAGAGGTGCGCAACGTGACACCCTTTGCTAATGTGAGTAACACATCGCCACCCCTCCCAGCCACTGCAATTCGTGAGCCGCCGTGCTTTTGGACCGAGGTTCATCGTCCGGAATTGGTTCTTTGCTGTGGTGAATGTAGTGTCCCTCCATCGCGCTGTTGTTGTGCGATGATCCATTACGTTCCTGCACACGTAGCTGATCTCATCCCTCCGTTTCTGCGACGGATGCACCCGGGGTCTCTGACCTTTGAGCCACTTGGCCACCTCCACATTCTACCTTTCCAGATTGAGGTTTGTTTCGAGGTCGCTTGGCCGCTTGGGCTGCCGGAATATTCAGCTTGGCCGGTGCAGAAACATCTCGCTGAGTTGCGTCACAAGTTTGTAATTTCACGCTGGCGATAAAGTCTCCCTCAAGCAGCGATTCGGTGAGGCGTCACCATTTGGGGTCATGATTCAATTCAACAGTTGATACTCGTGACCCACCCCACGCGGCGACTCGTGGCCATGGTAAAGAAATCGATTGTTAAATCGATTCGTGACCCTGAATTGCGACATTTCATCGGCGTGAATAGTTACACATCTGGACAGTCAAATTTGGGTCGTAGTTGACGCAAAGTCATCAATGGGCTGTTTTGAATGGTCCTCTAGATGGCGTGATACTATGTATCTATGTATGTTGAACTTCTTTTTCACTGTACGTAGCCAACCGTGCTAATCGGAGGTGTGGGGCAAAGACAACAAACTCAACACAGAAAGAAGTTCTTCAGAAATTAGTTTTCAATATATTTTTAAAAGTACGTAGTTCCAGTAGCTTCCTAATAAGATGCATCACTCCTAGCCAGGCCTCTTGGATAGTAATTTTCCACATCGGGCGCAGAACAGACTTGGGGGTCAGTTATTATCATCAGTGGGCGTCGCGGTGGCTATGATATGTTAATTACCTCACCTGGTATACAGGAGGTCGTGGGTTCAATATCGGCCCTGACACCTGTTGCATATTTGGAGTTTGCATGCTCTCGCCTGTGGTTGCATGGATTTTTCTCCGGGTCCTCCGGTTTTTCCCTCCAATTGTAGAATCGTTCGTTGAGAGTATTTGGCTGCAACAAATGTGCACGTTATCAGCCACTTTGATGATCTATCATTTGTGGCCAGATTGCTTCTGAAAAATAATTATGTAGCTCAGTGGGCCATACCTAGTAAAAATAAAAAAAAATAGTTAAAATAGTTGATATTATGATTACAATGACAGCAGCATCATTAGCCACAATCACAATTAATATTCTGTTTGCAATTCCATACGAATGACACATCTACAGGTCTACTCTGCTTAGCTCCAGATTTGACAGTGGCTGTAACAGGTGCTGTGGCTGGCAGCTGCTAGCAAGACACTTCTCCACGGTTCTAGAGTCCTGTTTACTCATCGCTGGGTAGCGAACGGCAGGAGATGGGGAGGAGGAGGGGGTGTGTTAATATCTTTAACTCTTTCCTTATGAGGTTCATAGCATTTGTGTCTTTCTGTTTTTTTGTCTGGCTGTGTGTAAGTGGGGTGGGGGTGGACACGATAACTCACAAAGATGGTCCAATGTGAACCAAATTGTAGTATAAAGTTACGTTGCTATGAGGGACTCATGTTGATTACTGGCCACGCTGATCCAAGGGGTTATTGTCCAATACTGGGAGACGAAAACCGGAGGTAAAAAAGACTTTACAAATAATGCATGCAAATGAGTTTTGCTCCGACAGCTTCTCCATCAGAAATGTGGAAATGAAATTGGCCGATTCCCTTGAAAAAATATGGCAATGTGTTTTGCCCTTCCAGCTTACCCATCTGCTTCCATACAGCGAATGAAATGTTTTCAGGTACAAACGATTGTTGGAAAGTATTTCATGAGCCACGTTTATGCACGAGTATTCCTAACATGTTTTACTTTGTGAGTCTGTGGGTCTGAACGTCTCTGTGGGTCTTAATCTAAGTCTTTAGTGTTCAGCGTAAGTCTATGGGGGTCTGTATATTTTTCGTAACTAGGCTGACACTTTCAATTCACTATACTTGGGAACACGGTTTAATCAAGAGCTTGGGTGACTGCGACATGATTCGACCCCACAGTCTTAGTGGTGTTTGCCCCGAGCACTCCGATCTGCGAGCCACTCGGCCACCTCCCTCGTTTGCTTCACACCTGACTTGAGCGGTAACGTTGGAGTCTGATAAAGCGTTACTGTACCTCGTCCAATTTTGGCTGCGGTTAACGCGTCGAAAGATCGCGAAGCAACGCATGGGAAACGTTCCCAACAGCTCGGTGCCAAGGCTTGAGCATTAATGCGCAGCAGTCATGATCTGTCCGCTGCTGGATGAACGCCTCCTCCCGCAAGCTATCGCCGTCGGCCCTCACAGTGGCACGTATCTGTTCCGGTGACTGGACTGATGCCGTCAACTCGCCACGCTTGAGAAATCCGGTTTAACCAAGGGCGGCTGAAACACGGACTCTAACTCAGGATGTGTGTATGTTGAACCTCTGTGGCACCGTACGTAGCCAACCGTGCTAATCGGAGGTGCGGAGGAAGGATAACAAACGTAACACAAAAATAAGTTTTAAAGAGTTTTCAATCTAGATTTAAAAGTGCATTGCTCCAGTGGCTTCCTAATATCGGAAGGAGGAGCATTCCAGACGGCCGCAGGAGCGCATCCGAAAGCGCGCGATGCGCTGACCGTCATTGTTGTTGCAAAAAGCCGCCGCTGCGAGGATGATTTCACATGACGATGGTTTTTGTTAAAGGGTCTCAACGGTGCTAGCTGGCCACTGTGGCCTCTAAGCCAGTTGGCCACCACGACAAATTCTCGCGGTTAAAGTTCGATGGAGACGGTGGTGCTTATTCTGGTGGAGGTGGCACAAGTGGTGTGGTGGTTTAGTTGTTTGTTTTAGTAGCTTTATTGGGGGTGGTAAAGGTTGCTTAATTGTTGGCGTCGTTAGTCGAACGGGTAGTCATTTTAATAGTGGTAGACGTTTTGATGAAGGTGGTTTTCACGGGGGTAAAGGTGGTGTTTTTTAGGCATTAAAGGTGGTAGCAGTAATATGAGAATGTGGTTTTAGTGGCGTTATATATAGTACAGGTGGTCATGGATATATGGTCGGTCGTGGTGTAATGTTAGTGCTGGTGGTGAAGGAAAAGGTGGTTGTGATGGTAATTTTCCCAGACTTGTACTCGTGAACAATGGTGATGAAGCTGTTCTGAGTCTACCCCCAATCCAGGATCGCAACTGACAACCTACAGACTGCGAGCTCTGCACACCGATCCCAGCGACGACAGCTTCAGTTAGCGACGGTGTTCTCCCTTTTTCATAACCAGTGCTGCTTCTGTAAATGCCTAACTGTTTAAATCATTAAGAGAATCCTCTGCTCTGACAGTAGCGTCGCTTCTGTTAAAAAAAAATCGAACATCCCACTCACGCGCCCATTGCCCTGCGGTCAGCACGCCAGCCTCCCCGAACCACTCGGCTGAGAGGACACAGGTTCGACTCCTGCATAGGCCGGCCCCAGGCACATATTTGGCTTCGTGGTCACAGATCCTGACTCGTAATTAATATTGTAATGACATTTGACCAAATCGTTCTAAATGCATGACATATCGTTATCAGGTCTCAGATGCTAATCAGGGTTTTAGCCCGGTTAGTACTTGTGGCCTGGATACCGTCAGATTTCTGTTTTTCGTCTTCATCTTTGGCCGTCGTTCCTTTCCAGCGATGTCCCTGCCAAAGTCCACTCACTTCTCTCCGCAGCCAACGTCGTGCCTCTCACACGCGTGCAATTACATAATCGAAGTGGTTATTCTAAGCGTTCGCTCTCTCCACGCCTCTCTGTGTGCACCTGCTTACCTATTGTTTCTGATCCGTATGTCGTAGCGTGGAGAATATCATTCGCCGATTCAAACCACGTTGTTCTCCGGCAACATTGCCACCGCTGCTTTCATTTCACGAACCGTCTCAGATGTTGCTGACGTCGCAGTGGTGATAACAAATCGACCAATTGCGCGCTGTGAACTACAGCGAATGTTCAATGAGCCCTAATGTTCAGGGCACCAGAGTTGAGCTCATGGTCAATACGAGCGAAACACACAGGTCTCGTGCGAGTTGGCGAAACAATTGGGAGACATCCAGTTGGAAGGGTGGTCACTGGGAAATCATAGCAGAGAGGCGTGTGTGTACCCAGGGCAACCTGTTGAAGGCAGACCCCAGGACGTGATGATAATAGACAGACTGCATGAGAGCAGTGCTTTTGGCAAACCGATTTGAATACTGAATCGGTGTGAGAATATTTATACCGGAGGAATCTTTATGAGCCCACGAAGCTGCTGTTCACCGACTCTAGACATGGGCTGACTCGTCCATGTGTCGTTTTAACGGTCTCAATGCTCGTGTAGGGGTGTTAGAGAGAGAGCCGTTATGCATGGCAGCTTATGGGAAACAAACACAGTGGGCGGGGCTACGTGAGTGCACGGGGAGGGGGGGTGCTCTCAACGACGTCCGCACCAGGCAGCCCGTGGCCCCACCCCTCAGCGGGGGTGGAGTATAAAGGGGGATGTGTCAGAGGGCTCGGGGCAGAATGTTTAAGTAAACTCTTGAAGACCGAAGACTGCCTAGCTAGAGCCCTGGACTCCCCTGGGACGCCGCCCTTGTCAGGGCCGCGCAGGACCGAGCCAGCGGCGTGGTCCCGTGAACCAGAGCCAGGACTCTGGGACTCCGGGTACCGTAGCCCGACTGACCAGTGTCGGGCCAGACAGCCTCCCCTAGCCCAGTAATTGGAGGATCAGGAGGCAGGCTAGGGGTAGCTAGCCGTGTGTTCCCAGCTATCCGGGTGAGGGGGCCGATACCCCCTCCAGTACTGTATGTCCACAATGACTGTTGTGAAATAAATACGTGTGCCTCTACTCCGGTGTGCACGCGTCCTCAACGGTACTACACTTGCACAAAAGAGTCGGGGGTATTCATATTCTTGGTTCTTTTACGTGACTTTACCGAAAGAACCAAGAATATGAATCCCTGCAGTCACGAAAGTTTTAAATCGAAATTGAGTCGGGGGTTATTTGTCCGTGAGGAAGGCTCGGCTTCTGAAACAATCACAAGACACACTTCCTTGCCCCTCGTTGACAGAAAGACATTTTGTTTAACGCTGTCCAACAAAAGTTAAAAGCAGGAGTGCATTAACTTGTTCCTCTGTAACAGTGGTTGGGGGTGGCGTGGTGGGGGGGGTCACAACAACTCAGGTAATCATGAGCCAAGGTGAACAATGCCTCCATATCAAGTCGTGTTGCAAATCGTGACTTGTCTGATAGAAAATTGGTCAAATTGATTCAAAGGCTTGTTGCCCGAAGTTTGGCGATAAAACCAGCGCTAAAATTACTATCCTTGCCCCAGCGGGGGCGATGACGTCATTACGTGCGATGTCATTCGGCGATATCACCGCATGACGTCATCCCATTGTTTCGTTGTTCGCTTCTTCTCGCCCCCCTCTGCGCTCACAGTCCCAGCTGTCTGGCACTCTCCGTTCCCCCTCCTCCTTGTGCCCAATCACGATTCCCTTCTTTCTCGCTTCTGGCCCCCTTCCACTCGAACAAACTGCCCTTACGTGTCAAACAATCAGCCTCACTGGTATATTTTTCGTTCTTCCCTTAAAATACTCACTGATTTTCCCGTTGCCTAGCCAAACTCCCCTTCCCCATCTCCTTCCCCATCACTAATTCCATCCCTCTTCCCAACTCCCCTTCCCCATCCATCGCACTCGCTCATCATTAACGCACCCATTGTCACTTTCATCGTCGTTTATTTCACGCATCATCATATCCATCATGTACTACCGTCCTTCGAATCAACCCATCTCATCACACTATTCTGCTGTACAATTAGTTAATTCTCTGTTCAGCTACTCAGTCAAGGCTGCTATATGAATTATAATAAGATTATTATCGCCGAGTAAATGCTTCCGCTCAGAAACGCCAATCCACATGTGCGTGCGCTTTTCTTCCTCGTTCCCGTTAAGGACTGCGGCATATCCAGATAATGTCAGTGCGGCAAGCGGGATCGTGAACCCATTTGTGTGGCTTGCTGAACGTCTGTTTGTTCACTCCCTTCTCTTGTGTGTGGGTTTTCTCCGGCATCTCTGCCCCCCCTTGTTTTAAAACACTCCACTGGCCCAACCTTGTCGATTCCGGCACCTGCATGAATATAGAGCCCTGAGATTCCGAGGGAGGGTTTCCTGCGTAAATGAAAGACACGCGTGTCCAATGTTTAACCACGTCGTCGTCGCCGCCGCTGTTAATTAACGCGCCACGCAGCACCCGTTCGACTTTGCACGGTTGTTGATGTTGTTCTGCAACAGCAGTGTGTATGATTGATGGGACTTGACTTGACACACATTCCATCGTCATCGCCTGCCATGCTTTATCCACTACTGCATGAGAAGGCCTCCCGCTGTCCGGCATCACCATCGTCTCACAAATCTTTGCACACGAGACGAGTGCAGCGCTGCATCTCCCGTGGCCACGGGTGTCCGCTTGGCGTGTTCCCTGCGCTATATTGGGTGAGAACAAGGGTTCTGTATTTGGATGAGACGAGATTTTTCTGTACCGTTTGGATCACTGAACAGCAATTCTTGCCACGTATCCCCACACCTCAACGTGGTGTGTGGGGGGCCCCACTCAGGGTGTCGCAGCTTTAAAAACGAATAGTACCTGTTGCGTTCGCTGGTCTTTTTTTATTTTACTAGGTTAGGCCCACTGAGCAATATAGTTCTTTTCCAGAAGCGACCTGGCCACAAATGATAGCGTCAACGAAGTGGCTTGTGTGGAAATCTACAGCAGCCAATTACTCTAAACGCATGTTGATTCTAACTGTGGAGGGAAAAACCTGAGGACCCGGGGAAAAATAAAAACGCGACCACGCCGAGAGAGAAACACAAACTCCCAAGACAAGGGTGGGCACGGTGATTGCCACAACCACCTGCATGCGTGTCATCAAAAGTCGGTGATTTCCTCCTCTAATGAGCATTGAGAAGGTGCCTATTTATAGCCCCTGGGCCAATGGTGTCAATTCCACATTCATAGGGCAGGGGCAAGTCTATTCATCGCTGCAATGCTCATTTTACCGCCCCCACCGAAAAGGGCCACCTCCACACCCAACCAGGATTTGAACTCGGCAACCTCCCGATGGCGAGCTGCTTGCTGGCTCTCATGCATTGAGATTATTTAGATTATTTTGTTGTTATAAATTTCCACATGATAAGCCGCTTTATTGAGCTATCATTTGTGGCCAAGTCGCTTCTGAAAAATAAGTGGATTCCTCGGTGGGCTTTACCTTGTAAGATAAATATAATTTTGTTTAATTTGTGCATATTTTTTAATTACTTGTTTACCTTACCTTTCCTATAATTTTCATTCCTTTCGTGTGTTTTGTTCTGTTTTTTGTTGTAAACTTCTGACCCTCCCCCCACTGGACATCGACGAAGTAGAGCTTCATAGCTCATCGGATTCCTCCAGTATAAATGAATATTCTGATTCTGTGTGTTGTGCCGGCCCTAATAGGCGCTCGCCAGCAGTACTTGGCCCAACGCTCAATACATTTGTACCTGGGCTGCTGGTGTGTGTTTCTCTGTAATGGGCTCCTATCGATAGCTCTGCTCGTGTTGAGTGTAGCGGAGCGTCCGAATTACGCTCGCGTTGCGGAGTCGTCTTTTCCCGTGAGGTTCCCTCCCCAAATCTTATCTCGGTTGCGCCATCGGCATCGCACGATGGGGACGAGGAACGAATTTGGAAATCTTGTGGAACATTGCATCATCCCCGTGTTAAGGAATGGCCCGCAGAAGCAGATATCACAGAACTACGTCTGCAGAGAAATGTTCATCTCATCTTCTTGGCTCTTTCGGTTAAAGTCACGTAGAAGGGAAATAATAAAATAATAAAAATAAACCATAATAAAATACAATTCTCACGACGTTTCGGCCACAACGCAAGCAGCCGTCCTCAGGTGAAGAACAGGGCTGTCGGAAAGACAGCGTCTGAATGGCTTTCCGACAGACCTGTTCTTCACCTGAGGATGGCTGCTTGTGTTGTGGCCGAAACGTCATGAGAATTGTATTTTATTATATTTAATTTTTATTATTTTATTATTTCTCTTCTACGTGACTTTAACCGAAAGAACCAAGAAGATGAATCCCTGCAGTCACGAAAGTTTTAAATGTTCGTCTCATTTAGATTTTTTTTATTTGGAGCTGGAATTTAGCCTGAATGTGTCAGGTGGGCACAGGTGTTTGTGTAAAGTTTTAGGGAAGTGTCCACATTTTGCAACGAGAGAGGGCGTGATTGTGGCCGAGTATGGTCATGCCGCTTCCACTCCACTCATTAAATAACACTGGTCAACACACTTTTTCTGGCATAAGGTATTCCAACTGTCTTAAGGTAATTTTGGTGCTGATTCCAAATCCGGCATCAGTTTTTGTCTATCACATCAGGTTTTTGAGATATCAAATATTGCATTTTCAATAAAAACTGCAGAAGAAAAATATTAAATAAATGTGGATATCTACATGAAATTATATTATAAACACACTATCCTAAAAATACAGCACCACATTTTAACACTAAAGCAGTCACTGACTCGCAACAACTTGCAATCATAAGTGACAGAGTTAATTTCGGGTAAAATCAATGAAAATGGGGTATGCCGATAGCATAAAAATGAGATGTGATAGAGCAAATCTGAGATCAGATTTGGAATCAGCACCCTGAAATTAGTCTAAAACAGCTGCAAACGTCCAGGCCAGAAAAAAATATTTTTCTTTTTTTGACCAGTGTAATAGAAAGATAATGTCGCTTGACTAAACATTGTTTTATTTTAGGTGGTAAGGCCCACTGAGTTATCTAGCTCTTTTCTCGGAAGCGACCTGGCTATCACAAGTGATAGCTCAACAAAGTGGCTTATCGCGTGTACATTTGTAGCAGCCAAATTGCTCTAAAACACAAGTTTCTAAATGTGTAGGCCGAAAAAAATCTCCACGACCACCGGAACAACATGCAAACTCCAAACATGCAACACGCGTCAGGGTTGGGATTAAACCTCCCGCCTCCTGCATACCAGGCAAGGGAGTTAACTTTTCGCGACCGCGGCGCCCCTGTTTCAGAGTTTAGACCTCTGCTGCCAAACAGAAGCTGGTGATGTGAACACTGATCAGGTGGGTAAAATAAACTCGCCGAGCCCTCCGCACAACTGCCCGATAACTCACGGCTGAGGTCGGGAGCATTGGATGGCACGCGTGAGGTGATGGTTAAACTTATTTTTAAAGCCAATAGCTATAGTTAACTTTTTTTCCAGCCCCTACCGATTTATTGTAATGGCCTGTGTCAGCGTCACGTCACGAGACGTTTCAGCGGACATGAATCACCCTCGGGGCTGCGAGGTGGCCAGATTGCAGTACAGCAAGTGTACTTTGTGGAAACCCGTTTGTGCACATTTCTAATAATTTCCCCCCCTTTTATGGGTGGAGTGGTGGTGAAGTGGTGAGCGCACGACACTTTGAACCCAGCTTGGCGTGTGGTGGGGTAAACGTGTGGGCTCTGGGACAGCCACTTAAGTGGAGGCTGCTTCCTCGAGCAGTGGCGTGGGCGAGCAATTGCAGGGCTGCGCCTTTACCTTCGTCATACTTTTCTTGTCAATGTGCCACCGCAGAGAATGTCGAGTAGCAGCACATATTACTAAAGCAAACCGCTGCAAGGTGTTACTAATACGGCGCTGGATAAGCGACATTGGGTGGAGCGGTTGGGCTGTGGTTTAGGGCACCGCGCTATAAACCCAGCGGCCCGAGTTCAATTTCTCGTCCACGGCTGACATCGGCCACGAGTACTATCCGGACGTGGTTTATTCGCGGTACGACTTACATCCGTCGCCAGTTGCTATCTCTCAAGAGTCTCCGACAAGGCCATCGAGAACCTCCGTTCCCCTGAATCTGACCCCCTCCCTCTCTCCCCCCCCGTGGGGTGCCTCAGCAGTTTCGCTTTGCTGCCAATCGATAAACGCGTTCCGCAGCCTCTTGCGTAACGCGTACCCCCGCTGACGAGACGGGAGGCAGAGGAAAACACGCGCGGGCACCCGTGGTGTCCTTGCGGTGCCCTCCCTCCCTCCTCTGCCACCGCCGTGCCGTGCACCCTGGCGCTGGCTGGCGCGGATCGCTGCAGCGTTGCGCAAAAAAAATGCGCGCGTGGCCCCGGTGTTTGCCCTCCGCGGGAACGCGGGCGGCACAACGAGAGCCCGGGTCCAAAGGACGCTCGGGAGCGAGGAGTGGGGATCGGAGTTGGAAGCGGAGTGGGGAGCACAGTGATGAGATGAGTGGAGAGAAGAGTGCGGAGTGGAGTTGGGAGGAGAGTGGGGAGTGGAGCTGTGGGTGGTTGGACAGAGCAGTGTGGGGTGCGGTGATGTCTGGGAGAATTGGTGTGAATGAGCAAGTGGCTAAAGTTGTTCTCAAGGTGAGTGGATTGAATGGGAGTACCTTCACGTGAGCGGCTGGAGAGCGGGTATCACATGGTGGGTGGGTGACCAATATGGGAGTTTCAGAGTTTAGCGCTAGAGTGGGCAACTTAGGCTTGCACGTTGTCCCTGTTGCGCGAGTGATTGCCCCCCCCCCCCGTCCACCACCACCCCCACCCCCCTTTTTGGATGATCGGGCGACTGTCGAGGATGGACGAATGACTTGAGTCAGCCGTTCTGTCCTTGCGAGTGACCGGGCGATGATCGACGAGCTCGCGTCATGAGTCACTTGGTAATTTCGCTCCGGCTTCCGTCAAGCGTCACCTTCACGTGCGTCCCTCCCATCGCGCAACTCGCCTCACCGGTTCTGCAAAACTATTTTCAACACGACTTGGTTTAATGTGAATAAATAAATATATAGCGCCCAAATGCGAGCACATCTCAAAATGCTTTACAGAAACTCGCAGATTATTTATTTCATAGAGATTGCCCATTAGAGGCAGAGGGAAATAGGGAGATCCCTATATGAGCTTTGTGGGTCTCGATGTGAGTCTATGGGTCGCTGTGACTCTGGAACGCTATCTGAATCCTTGAGTTTCTAAGCAAGCTTTGTTCTAGTTGAGTGTATGGGTCTCTATGTGAGTGTATGAGTCTTGCTCTCAGTATTGGGTCTTTATGGAAATCTGTGGATTTCTTCCTCTTAATGAGTATATGGATCTGGGTGAGTGTACAAGTCTATGGGGTCTGTGTGTCACAGGGGAGTGGTGCGCTACGAATCTGATGACTTGAGTTCGATTCTCGCTCACGGCCAACACCAGTGACGATTATTTGAACCGGTCCTGGGCCTCCCCTAGGTTGACTCGGCCTCAAATGAGTACCTGGTGTGATGTGTGAATATCGCCACTTGGGAAACAAAGGCGGCTGGACGTGGACCCGGCCACCCACCCCCTCATGTTCCTTTCTGGCCTTCTTAGGTGCTGACCAAATGCACTTGCCCCAACAGTTTGTTAAGGCTATAGGGGGGATATTTGTCTTGGTTTGTGTCTGTGGGGTCTTTACCCTTCTGTGACTTACGGGGCAGGGGAAAGGGGGAGGGTTTTATACTGTAAATGTTTTATGACTTGTTTCCATTCATACATTTTTCAATAGCAATTCATTTTATTACTGTTCTGTGCATAGTTATAAAACAATCTCTCCCACAGGCCGGGTCTTGAAGCTGAACAGGGCGGATTGTGGTTACGACATGAGAGCTCTTGGTAAAATCCGTCGATCACAAAACCATCGCGTTCTAACGTCAGGCCATCAACCGTTTCTCTCTGCAGCAGGACGGCGACGATGACAATGACGACAGCGGTGGCGTGTGATAGCCCCGCCAAGCTCGACTTGTTGCATCGGCTGCAGAAGGATAGAGGTTAATGACGATGGCGACGGCTGATAAGCAGCAGGAACCCACCGCTCCCTTGCCCCCCCCCCCCCTGATTTCAGCCTGTGTCGTCTCGTCCGCAGAGGTGCCGTGGAGGTGGCGTCGCCTCGTGTATGGCCGTCCTGCGCACAAGCGACAGCGGATTCTGCCAAGCGCGGTACACGGCGCGCGCACGAGTGTGAGCAAGCAGCGCTGCCACAGACAGGGGGCCCCCGTCGGACGGAATCCAACCCTCTCTCCCATCCGTCCGTCTGCCCGCCCGCCCGTCTGTCCGTCCGTCTGTCCGACAGACCGACCGACCGACAGTCAAATTAATCCGCAGCCATCGGTTACCGTGTGCTGCCGGTACAATAAGCTAGCTCTGCACATGGGGTAAACTGAACACGGTGAGCGCCGGAGAAATAATTTTATCGAGAGAGGAGAGTTTGAGTGGGGCAGCCAGAGGGGGCCGATGAGAGAGGAGGAGGCGGCGCTGGCAGGTATCGCGTGAGCCGCCCGGGCGGCAGGAGAGAGGAATCCAACGGGAAATCTCCCCTCCCCCGTTAACCGAGCAAATTTAACAAAAAATAAACTTTCAACAAAGCTGCAAGAGACGAGAAAAAACCGAGCAACGGTGCACGTACGGTGGCCATTTTTAGTTTTCTTCTTCAAAACAAATATATACGTAAAAAAAAAACAATCGGCCCGCGAAGAAACAACAATTGAAATTGTAACTATTAAACAAAAAAGAAAAGAAACATTTTAAATTGAGCCGAAGTTTGTTGGAGAGGTTGGCGGGAGGAAGCAGACGGAGAAGGGGGAGGAGGGGGGTGATTTCGTACGTGCGAGCGGTGGCCGTGGAATGGCCAGGATGAATCGCCTGGCGCCCGTGGAGCTGAGCTACAAGAACATGCGCTTCCTCATCACCCACAACCCCACCAACGCCACGCTCGACAAGTTCATCGAGGTGAGGGCGAGCTGCGTGGAGCCGGGACACACAGGGCCAGACCCTGGCGTGCCCCCTCGGTCGGAGGTTTCGATTTGAGTGAAGCACGCAACGAGCTTTTGGTGTGGGAAGAGTTGGCGAGGTTCAAATGCTTCCCGGGAAAGTTAACTCATCATGGGTCATCATTGTTGTCATCATTGTTGTCGTCGTCATCATCCTCCATAGTCATTAATCATTAAAGTTATCCTTTTCATTGTTATTGGCATCATCCATTATTGGCATCTGTAATCATCATCATCCATCGTCGTCATCGTGGTCATTGTCGTTGTCTCCACGATTGGCCAAGGTGGTCGTGCCACCTTGTGGGAAGACAGCAGGCGTTGTTCTGTGCATTGCCTGGTGCCCGCCATGTCAATGTGCAACTTTAGCACCGCTGGCTCGTTGCCACACGTGGAAATTGGTGCCGCTCCCACGCTGCGTTTGGGCAGAGACAATTTGAGTTGTATTGTATTTCCAGATGATGCCATCAGCCCAATTGGAACATTGTATCACACCGTGCCAACCAGTCCATTAATTGAGCTTGGTATTGTTTTGTTAAACGTAACTTCTCGTCAGCTGTTTTTGTTGGGTTTACGCCTTTAAGCGTGGCTATCGAAGCCAAACTTAAAGGCAGCCAGCTGCCCTTCTGTTACGTACGGCTCTTAACGTACCGCGGTCGGATTGTTTTTGGCGCCGAGTGATGGGAGGAGGAGCAACACGTGGCTTAAGAGAACGTCTGCAAGTTAAAGAGGTGTCACATGGGCCATTAAGGCAAGGGAGCGGGCTTGGGCCGAACACGTCGTGACTTGACAGGATGGCGGTCGAGACTGACGACAGAATGGCAGCCAAAGGAGGGGGACGACCACCGCCGTGGAGACGGAGCAATGAGCTCGGCTCGTGTGCCGCCGGTTGCCAGACAGATTTTTGCTTCACAGGGCCATTGGGAAGGCTTTAATCCAGCAGTGGTTTGACCTTGGCTGATGATTATTAGTTGCGTGGCTCGCTGGTGCAGTGGTATCGCTCGTCCCTCACAGCAAGAAGGGGCCTGGGTTCCGAAATTTGTATGTTCTCCCTCCTGTTCTGCACGGGTTTCCTCCGGTTTCTCCACTCTCCTCCCGAAGCTGATAAAACACACACACAATGTAACAGGTATTGGGTCACAACATCACAATACTGAAACATTACCCGAAAATAACTCAATTGGGATTACACAGCAGCAACATTGCCCCCCTGCTGCAGAAACTTAGCAGGACCCTCCTGATAATTTATTTATTTTATATTTTACTTTTTATTTTTATTATACCAGTTAAGGCCCACTGAGCTCTATAGCTCTCTTTCAGAAGCGACCTGGCCACAAATGATAGCTTAACAAAGTGGCTTGTCATGTGAAAATTAATAGTAGCCAAATACTCTAATCGCAACATTGGTTCTAAATGTGAAGGGAAAAACTGGAGGACCTGGAGAAAAATCCACACGGACCATGGGGAGAACATGCGAAACTCCAAATATACAGCAGGTGTCAGTGTTGGGATAGAACCCACGACCTCCTGTATACCAGTAGAGGTCGTTAATATCTCGGCACCATAGCACCCCATTGAAGAGTCGTCTTGAGCCCAGAGGTTGCAAACGGGTTTTGATTCCTTACCCGTACCCGGCCGCACCAGGGTCGCAAACGGCTACCCGTACCCGGCCGGGTACCCTACCCGATACCCGGCCGGGTACGGGTAGCCGGGTATCGGGTAGGGTACGGGTATCGGGTACCTGGTTGCGACCTCTGCTTGAGCCTCAATGAGGCTTTCCTGGGTGTAAACCAGCGCGTAATCCTTCGCTCGGTGGGAGGTTTTGCTCTCTATGCTCTACTGGCCCCATCTTGCTGGAACTTCCCTCCCACAGCCATCCTTGACGCTGTTCAAGCCCGGCCTTAAGACCTGACTTTTTAACACGTAGGCTTTCGTGACCAGCATAACGATTCAAAATAGATTTCTGGGTCTTGTCACATGAGTAAAATGCTTGTTAAAACAAACCCTCCTCCACCCGACGCAGCCAATTAATGAAATATGTTGACGACATCACACCACCTATTCAAGGGCCAAGACCTCAGGACATTTCCACGATTCTGGAAACTGGCTGATGGTGCTGGTTGCTAATGAACATCCTAGCGTCCGCACCCCGTCGTTTAATGTTGTTGTGGATTTCTCTCCGGTGTTACCGGCGGCATGCCTAAAGCTGTCATAAATGTGGACGTTTTGTTTATCGCGTGACAACTCTAGTAATTGGCCGTGTCAAGTGGGAGGAGGGTGTACGACACGTATTACTCACCCGGCGATCTGACCCAAATATCAATTACGAAGTGCCTGACTTGTTCTTCTGTCTTTGACTGACTGTGATAACCGTATAATTCCCCCCCCCCCCCCCAAACACAGGAGATGAAAAGGTACCACGTGGGCACGTTGGTCCGTGTGTGCGAGCCGACGTACGACAAGACGCCCGTGGAGAATGAGGGCATCACCGTGCTGGTATGCCACGCACTCTTAGGCTTCGGCGATAGCAGTGGACGTCCCAGGGGAGGGGGGGGGGCGGTGGGAGTCCACGATATCGATTCCCACGGTGATACGATGCGATCTCAAATTTCACGACGGGATGAATATCGCGAGATCGTTTCCCGCGGTGATACGATAGGATCTCAAATTTCACGACAGGATGATTATAGTGATATTGTTTCCCGCGGCGATACGATACCATCTCAAATTTCACGGCGCGATGATCATGTCATCGTGACATCGTTTCTCAACATTTATTCGATCCGATCAAAATTTTTACGACGCAATGATTATCACGATAACATTTCTCACAGTGACACGATACGATGTCAAATTTTACGACACGATTATCACGGAATCGTTTGCCACGGTTATACGATACGGTCTCAAATGTAACAACACGATTATCCTGATATCGTTTTACTACAACTCAGCAGTAGTATATCACGTCTTTGGTTTGTATTTAATCAAGTTTGTTATTTCAGAAATATTGTTCCCAGGAAATAATGATTTAAGGTTTCGTCTTCACCCTTGTCTGTCTGAGAATGATGATCATGTGGCATTACCCATGTATGTATGAAATAGATGTTAATGAGGTTATGTATCTTCTTGGTTCTTTCGGTAAAGTCACGTAGAAGGGAAATAAAATAATAATAATACATTTATATTTTCGTTTTATTTTTTTTATTTCATTATTTCCCTTCTACGTGACTTTACCGAAAGAACCAAGAAGATGAATCCCTGCAGTCTCTATGATGTTCATGATGTTAACGTTACGTCTGTACGATGTAGACGATCAGGTGGTAGTGCTGCCCCATCTATATGCATATGATGATGATGATGGTGAGGAGGTGGCGGTAGTGGTGCTCGTTATATCAGAATGAGATTGATGACGGTGACGATGAAGTGACCGCGTGGTGACGGGTGCCCTGTGCGTGTCCGCGCGAGCAGGACTGGCAGTTTGACGACGGAGCGTCGCCCCCGGACGGGGTGGTGGACGCGTGGCTCGACCTGCTCAAGGACAAGTTTCGCGACGAGCCCGAGCGCTGCGTCGCCGTACACTGCGTGGCCGGGCTGGGCAGGTGAGCTCACGCACACCCCACGAGCAGCGTGTGCAGCGTGTGCAGCACACAGCACGCACACATACACATGGGGGAATATGGGGATAAGGAGGGAGAAATAACTGATACATTGATATTCTTAGGTTTTTTCGGTAAAGTCACGTAGGCAAAATTTTTTAATTTAAATTAATAAAAATAAAATAAAAATCACGACGTTTCGGAGGCAACACAAGCTTCCGTCTTCAGGTGGAACTGTCACAGCACGATAGCTGTATCAAGTGAGAGAAATACCAAGAAAACAGTCCTTGTATATCTATCGTGCTGTGACGGTTCCACCTGAAGACGGAGGCTTGTGTTGCCTCCGAAACGTCGTGATTTTTATTTTACTTTTATTCATTTAAATATTTTACCTACGTGACTTTACCGAAAAAACCTAAGAATATGAATCCTTGCAGTCACGAAAGCTTCAAATCTAGAATTGATACATTGATATATAGAAATGGCGATACCAGGGATGTGGGGAGGGACATGGTTACAGAGGCACGGGTGGGACGTAGGGATGTGGACAATACGGAGACATGGGGACACAGAAATGGAGGGATATGGAGACAAGACTCGTGGAGACACATTGACACAGGACATATGGACATGACGTTCTGAGTGCTACGCTCTGTGGCGTACTTTATCCTGCGTTGTGCTGTATGCTGTCCTGTGTACTCAGCGTGTTGTGTGTGTACCCTGTTCCATGCGATGCAGGGCGCCCGTCATGGTGGCCCTGGCGCTCATCGAGGGCGGCATGAAATACGAGGATGCCGTCGAGCTCATCCGAGAGTGAGTGCCGTCGCGAGTGCCAACGAGCACTTCTTCTTGCGTACGGCTGATGTAGACGCAGAGCAACAACGGCAGTGTCACATTCAGGCGGTCAAGCCAGCAGACAAATTGCGTCATGAGAGTGAGTGCCGTCAGGAGTGCCAACCAGAACTTCTTCTTGCGTACGGCTGATGTAGACGCAGAGCAACAACGGCAGTGTCACATTCAGGCGGTCAAGCCAGCAGACAAATTGCGTCATGAGAGTGAGTGCCGTCACGAGTGCCAACCAGAACTTCTTCTTGCGTACGGCTGATGTAGACGCAGAGCAACAACGGCAGTGTCACATTCAGGCGGTCAAGCCAGCAGACAAACTGCGTCATGTGCAGTGGAGTGTGTGTCCCTGTAATGTCTCCTTTTGTATTTGTGGGATTGGGCATTGCGTCGTTATATTTTTTATGGTCTGTTTTGGATGACCACAGTTGCACATTGGATCGTTTTTAATATTCCATTTGTGCATCAGGTATCTGCATCTGCCGTGGCTTTTTGCAGATGCGGTTTTAGGGTGGACCATGAGCTTCATGGAAGAGCAAACCCAGGGCTCTTGATCTTGCACGAAGCTCATAGTCCACCCTAAACTGCATCTACACTAATGAGCCCTTTCCTAACGCTAACATGCCCTAGCAAGCCCCAACGAGTCCTATCGTGCCCTAACAAACACGACTACGTGCTCATGAGCGCTAACGTGCCCTAGCAAGCCTTAAAGAGTCCTATTGTACCCTAATGCGCGCACACTGGCATTAGCAAATCCCATCGCTGAGCCGTTCCACACGGGGATGGCGGTTCAATTCCCACTGCATGCCTACAGATCCAGAGCTTTGGAGGCGAGGATTGGTGGACCACAGATTTTGTTTAAACTCTTAAGTTTCCTGCTGGCCTGACCTGTGGCCAGGAAGTGACGGTACAGCAGGACAATCTGTAGATCTATCGGTCTCATTCCCTTGTACCTGTGCGGGGTTCTCGGTGCAGTTTGGAGATTAGGTAAATCGATTGTTTTACATTGCGGTTAATGTAGCGGCCTCCAACTGGCTGGAGGAGTCACATGAACTAATAATGTACCAAAAAAAAAATTGTAGCACAGCCGCTGAACACGGCCCAAAACTGCAAGCGGCCAACAACAAACAGAACTGGTGAAGCTGTAAGAGTCACAAAATAAAAAGAGTCACAAGACATTCCTTGAATTAGAACAGTGTCTACGAAGGGATTGCACGGATTTTTACATTACGTGCAATCTGATTCGCGTATTGTTCGCTGAAGACTCGGATATTTCAATGGGTAATTCGATGCGTCGTTACGTCCCCCCCCCTCCCGCCCCCCACCCTTCCTTCTTCCCCCCCACCCCACACTCCGTTCCCTCTCCGCCCTCATGTCCTCCACCCGCGCCGTTCAGGAAGCGGCGGGGAGCGATCAACACCAAGCAGCTGCTGTACCTGGAGAAGTACCGCCCCCGCATGAGGCTGCGCTTCAAGGAGACCAACAGCAAGGCCGGCTGCTGCCTGCAGTAGCCGGCGCTCGGCCGCGCGGAGAAAATCTCCCGGGAGATCGGCGGAGGGCTTTGCGAAAGTTTCATGAGACCTTCGCCGCGATCGTTTGTGAGAGATCATGGGAGATCGCAGGAGGGGTTGGTTTTTTTTTTTGCTGCTGCTGCAAAGGGTCGCGCAGAATCTCGTTGGCGACCGCAAGATTCTCGAGGAGCGAAAGATTGCGACGGATCTCGATATTTTTTCACGAGAGTTTTTCGCGATCGATTGCGAAAGATCACGGGGGAGATAGGGAAAGTTTTTTTTTTTTTGCGAAATGTGAACGAGGGAGTTACGTGATGGTTTCGCAATTGGTCGCGAGGGATTTGCGAGAGACCCGTCAGAGATTACAATGAATTTTGCGAGAAATTGTGAGTTTTCCGGGAGATCTCCGCACACGCCATTGTTGCCAAACAAAGTACCTCCTCCTCCACATCGTCCACCTCGTCCACCTCGTCCACCTCATCCACCTCATCCCCATTGAGCCAGCCGCCCCCGGGTAACTGACGACCCGGCACTGCGGGAGCACAGCGATGCACATCCGTTTCTCGCTTTCTTTGCTCGTTCCTCGCTTTCTCTGGACTCCTTGTTCTTAACTGTTGGCTTCTTTCTGTCTTCAGTTTCTACTGCATTCCTCCTGTGCTCTGTCACCTTGCTCTGCTGGCTACTTTCGGCCGCCTCGAACTCTGCTCAACGTCATCTCATCTCCACCTTCTCTCTCGGCCTTCTCAATCTTATCTTCTCAGATGTTTTTTTTCCCTCGTTTATTCTTTTACTCGTCTTCCCTTGACTTTCTGTTCATCTTTTTCTCACGCTGGTTTCTTGTCCTCACCTTTCACTTTTTTCCTGCTTCTAGTCGTTCTCTTTTACATTCCCGTTTTTCCTTCTCTGTTTGCTACATCTTCATCAGTCTCTTCCATTTCTTAACTTCACAGTCTTGCTTTATCTTTGTCTTCATCTACTTCTCTCTCTCCTGCCCTGAGTGTTCTCTCCCCGTGTCACTCCTCTCACTGCCTCGACTCACTCTCGTTCTAGCTCGCTCGCTCTCTTGCTCGCTCGCTCGCTCTCCCTCTCTGCCTTTGCTCAGTCCACGCACTGCTCACACCGCCAACGTTGTTGCCAAAACAAAAACGACGAGCAGAGCTAAAATTAACATTTCATCAGTCGGAAAGCCACACACACACTCCCCCCACCCCGTCCACAAACAGCTGGTTCCGGACACTAATTGTGTACACTTAGCGCAAGTGAGCATGGAAGAGCTGGCCAAATACGCCCTTTGGAGCTTCCTCTAAGTGGAGACCGTTCCTGCCAGCAGTAGCGTGAGTGAGCCAAGTGCATTGCTGCAGCCTTTTACCAGCGTTTTACTTTGAACCTCTTTGGGCATCATCAGACGCCCGCTCAGAATCAAGTTCGTTACCACGGAGTGGGGGCAGAAAGGCTCGAGTTAAATGGGATAACCAGAACTACACCAACAGCAGCAGCGACGTGACCTGTACAGGCATTGAAATCAATCGCTAGGCCCCAACTGTGTTATGACCAGCGAATGCGGTGCCCATGAATTTAAAAAGGAGCACACACAAAGACAAAGATCCCCCGTATAGCCTTAACAGACTGTTGGGGTAAGTGCTGTTAGCGAGCACATATGAAGGCTGGAACGGCACACTTAGGGGGTGGGTGGCTAATAAAAAGGGAGCACACACGCACAGTCCACAATTTTTTGAGCCAGTTCAGACCTCGTCCACCTTTGCCGTGAAACTTTAACCCCAAATTCAACCATTAACCCTTCCGCTGTCACCGTGTCTCTCGCTCGCCTTGACGTGATACAGCTCAGAGGAGCCTCTATTTTCAATTAATTTTTCTGTTGTACCATGTGTTGTTTCGCACGATGTCCGACGTTTTGCTTTAAGTGCTGGGAGCTCCTTGAGGAACTCCTCTGTTGAATAGTTGTCCAAGTTGCAAAGCGGCAAAGGTTACAACGGTGGCGGAGATGGAGTGAGAGAAATGACGATTCTTGAGCCACCACCACCACTACCACCACCCACACCAACCACAACTACCTACAGCACCGTCACCACTTCCACGACCCCCACACACCTCAAACTTCGCCACGACGATTTTAGAAAATCCCGCCGTTTGGTCATGCGACGCCATTCTTGTCCCAGCTCTCGTTTCTGCAGAGCTGGCTCTGGTACAGTTTTGCCACCCGTGTCCAAACTTCAATTAAACGCAAGTTTCAAATCTACACGTGTGCCTCGAAGCGTGCTGCGTGTTGTTTTGCCACGAGTCATGCGGTGGAGTTGGTGACGCGACCGGGTGTGGTGAAATATGGTTCAAATCAACCTCGGCGACCCGCACCCCATGTGGAGGCCATCGCCATCCAGCAGTGGACTGACAAAAACGGGGCTTGATTTTGAGCTTTCGTGACTGCAGGAATTACTACTCTTAGGTTTTTTCGGTAAAGGCACGTAGGTAAAAAAAGAATAAATGAAAATAACTCAATTAAATCACGACGTTTAGGAGGCGACACAAGTCTCCGTCTTCAGGTGGGACCGTCACAGCTAAATTTACTGTATCAGTAAATTCACTTGATACAGTCAATTTAGCTCTGACGGTCCCACCTGAAGACGGAGACTTGTGTTACCTCTGAAACGTCGTGATTTAATTGAGTTATTTTATTTATTTATTTTACCTACGTGACTTTACCGAAAAACCCTAAGAGTATGAATCCTTGCAGCCAGGAAAGCTTCAAATCTAGAATTGCAGGAATTACTCTTTGGTTCTTTCGGTAAAGTCACGTAGAAATAAAAAAAAATACATTAAATAATAGCATACGACGTTTCGATTGCAACACAAGCAATCATCATCAGGTACAAATGAAAGAGAAAACAAACCTAGTGAACTAAGAAATATAATGCAATACAACACAGAGTCGGCTAACATAACAGTCAACACCCTTCCTGGTTGATTACGTTCTTCCAAAGATTACTAAATGTGAGAGAGACGCAACACAGACACGGAGGCACAGACAGACACATAAGCAGAGAGAGATAACAGAGACAGAGAGAGACACACATAGGCACACAGAGAAACCACGCCTCTGTGTCGAGGCTTTAAAGAGACGGGCGAAGTTTTGGGCAATGTTCCTTCATAAGCACGTAAAAAATTAACCCGTAAAACAAAGTTTTTCACTATAAATCCTTTATATGCGTGGCATCGGTTTTATTTCATTATTAATTTCTGTTTTTCTTGAGTAAGAGTTTCATTTTTATCACATTGGTATTTTAAATAAAATATGAAAAATAATTTTTCCTAAAAAGTGGAACATTTTGGAAAAAATTTTTCACGACAATAAATTGTCACGCACAACGAGTCTGTGTGCAAAATGTCAGCTCGATTGGATCACGGGAAGTGGGTTAAAAAACGACCGAAAGATTTGCACGGTCGTAAGCGCGCAAGCAAGCAAGCAAGTGAACTTAATATAAAGGATTTAAAAAGAGGAGCAATTGCCTGAAACGTCACGTTCTATATTTAGCTTTTAAGGCCACGAGTGTTGTTGACGAATGAGTTGAGTTGGTTTGTTAATCGCAATTGTTGCACCACTGCCAAAGCAGGATCACCAAATAGTTTGTAAATTCCACAGGTTGATCATTCCATGTATAACTCTTGACTAAAAGTAGAACAAGGGATTATCAATTCATCCAAAAATAATAAAAGTTATTAATTGCCCTTCCCAAATTGCAAGCTTTTTAGAGGATGGTTGACCTGACCCGGAGAACTGGAAATAATTGTTTTAAGTGTAGCAAACAGCTTTGGTGGAATGAATTTTTTTTCCATTGCCACATCTGTCCGTGCCGAACCAGTATGGGGCTGGCACTGGCACGGGTTTTGCGCATGATATCTTCCGTGCCGAGCTCGAACCAAACTGATACGTTGACCTCAATACATTTGAGTCTGGCCCAGGGCCAAGCAGTGGGGCTAATGCCACGGCATGGGCTTTTGCGTTGTTCCCAAACTGTCCATAAATGACGTCACGAACCTGGGGGGGGGGGGGGGGGGGTGAGAAATGTGACGTCACATCAAAATGCGCAACTTTAAATAAATATAGACAACACGTTCTACTTAATTAAACAGACTTTTTAATAAATGTTTTCTCCTACAACATCAGAGTGCAGCGCCACATTAAATAAGCACTACAATGACAATAGTTTGAAGCGATTTGAAGCATGTTTTATTTTTTTGGGGGGCAGAGCTTTGTGACGTCATATTTTAGGGGGGGTCTGACTTTTTGTGACGCCGTGTGACGAGGTGGGGGGGGGTCAAAAATCGTTCAAAATCGCGTGACGTCATTTATGGACGCCCCATAGCTCTTTTTCAGAAGGCACAAATGATGGCCCAATGAAGTGGCTTATTTACCGCAGCCAAACTCTCACTGCAAGTTTCTAAATGTGATGGGGGGGGGAAACCGGAGGACAAGGAGAAAAATCCACGTGGCCACAGGGAGAGAGACGCGAAAACTCAAAATATACAGCAGCAGGCGTCAGGGTCTGGATCGAACCCACGACCTCCTGTGTACCAGGCGATGTAGTTAACATCTAGCCACCGTGATGATGATGAGAGAGAGACGCGAAAACTCAAAATATACAGCAGCAGGCATCAGGGTCTGGATCGAACCCAAGACCTCCTGTACACCAGGCGAGGTAGTTAACATCTCCTAGTCACCGTGATGATGATGAGAGAGAGAGAGACACGCAAACTCCAAATATACAGCAGCAGGCGTCAGGGTCTGGATCGAACCCACGACCTCCTGTAGACCAGGCGAGGTAGTTAACATCTCCTAGCCACCGTGATGATGATGATGAGAGAGAGACGCGAAAACTCAAAATATACAGCAGCAGGCATCAGGGTCTGGATCGAACCCACGACCTCCTGTAGACCAGGCGAGGTAGTCAACATCTCCCAGCCACCGTGATGATGATGATGGCAACCTTCATAGGCACCGCTGCTCGCTAACAGCAAGTGCCCCCCCAAAACAGCTTCTTTAAGACGACTACACTGACGGGGGTGGGGGGGGGGAAAAGCGTGACGAGGAAGAAGAAAAATACACTTCGGTTTTTTCGGTAAATTCACGTAGGTAAAAATAAACATGATAAAATAAAAATAAACGAAAATAACTACATTTAGTTAACTTAATTAATAAAATATTAAATAATGAAATTTACTATTTTAACTAAATTTAGTTAGCTAAATTTTTTTGTTTTCATTTATTATAATAATAAATGAAAATAACAAAATGTTGTTCTTTTCATTTATTATAATTTTATGAATTAAGTTAACAAAATGTAGTTATTTTTATTTTATTAATTTAGTTAACTAAATGTCGTTATTTTCATTTATTATTATCAATAATTTTTTTACCTACGTGACTTTACCGAACCCCCCCCCCCCCCCCCTAAGAGTATGAATCCTTGCAGTCACGAAAGCTTCAAATCTAGAAAGAAGAAAAATGTTTGCAACTCAATAAGCGGACGATCCCTTGTCAAGGTGACCCTTAAGTTGATGTTCTCGCCGCGCTTCCCGTGTCCCGGCTCGTTGGTCTAGGGGTATGATTCTCGCTTCGGGTGCGAGAGGTCCCGGGTTCAAATCCCGGACGAGCCCCACTGGGTCGCAATATTTTTTTTTTCTCTCTCTCCTTAAACAATCTCTCTCTCTCGCTCGCTGTGTGTGTTTCTTCGGTATAAACATTTCTCCGCGCATTTATGCAACCAGCAACAAACCCGTTTCGTTAAACGCTCGTCGTGTTGTCGCTGCGTTTATATTTATTTGTTATTATTCTAGCACGCTACGCGGTGGAATGAGTTACACAACTTGAGGCCTAGGCGCCGCTGCTAGGCCTCTCCCTCCTCCCCGCGGACCCCCGACTCTTGCCTAGTTTCCTCCCCGCCCCACACGCACCTGCACCCGCAGGCCGAGGGCCGCGACCATGGACCAGGAAACGGCGCAGCGCCTGTACGCCGAGGGCGCCTTCCTCGTGTTTCTCGGGGTCCCCGAGGGCACGGAGTTCGGCATCGACTACAACACCTGGGAGGTGAGAACGCCCGTGGACTCTCGTTTGTTTATAATTCGAGAGCCGAATGGCTCACAGGGCTGTACAGAATATTGGTCACGATGGCCGAGTGAGAGGCAGCGAGGCTCACAGCAAAGTTCATGTCCAACAGAGATTTGAGGTTCTTCTTGTAACAACAACAATGATGCAAATTTAGATTTAAAGCTTTCGTGACTTCTTGGTTCTTTCGGTAAAGTCACGTAGAAGGGAAATAATAAAATAATAAAAAATACAACATAATAAAATAAAATTATTCTCACGACGTTTCGGCCACAGCGCAAGCAGCCGTCCTCAGGTGAGGAACAGGCCTTCTGTTCTTCACCTGAGGACGGCTGCTTATTATTTTATTATTTCCCTTCTACGTGACTTCACCGAAAGAACCAAGAAGAATAATGTAGTCCTTTGTCAATCCGCTGTTGGATGAAGGCGTTGCTTTTGCGTGCCTACATATCTTTGTGCACACAGGTGGGCCCACTCTTCAAAGGCATCAAGATGATACCGCCGGGCATGCACTTTGTGCACTTCAGCGCGGTGCGTGGATGTGGGGGCAAGCCGGGGGGCAAGGCCGAGGGCAGCGGGCCCAAGAGCAGCGGGGCAGGAGACCGCGGGCCCTGGGGCCGGGAGACGGGGCCACGCACGGGATTCTTTCACGAGTTTGGGAAGCGGGAGCTGCTCGTGCGCAAGTGGGACGTGGGGATGGAGGACGCGGCCAGCGAGGAGGTGGCGAGCGACGAGGTGGAGAGGATACGCGCCAGCCTCAAGGTTCGAGGTCGAGCGTCCCCCGCGTGTGACCTGTGTGTGACCCGCGTGTCACCTTTCTCCACGATAACACAGAGCTGTTCTTTCCGCGTGACTCTCTGTGACTCCCCGTGTCTCCGTGAAAAGTTTTCTGACTCTTTGCGTCACTCTCTATCACTCCTGGTGCGTGTCCCTGTACGTGTGTGTACACGCACGTGAGACTGTTCTTCAAAGGCATTTTTACTTTCAAGCTTACTCCTGGCATGTCCCTGTGTCTACATAACCCATTGTGACTCCCCATTACTATATGTAGCTATCATTGACTTGCTAGTTACTGCAACTCCATGTAACTCCATACAATTCTGTGTGACTCAATGTCTCTCCTAAAGATTTACATTGCCTGTCGATGTCTTTCAGTGCCTCCCATTTTTGCACAGTATCTCCCAATGCCTCCAATTGTCTCCACTGCCTACCATTGTCTTCCATCACCTACCAATACTTTACATTGCAATACATTGCCTCTCAGTATCTCCCAGATTCTCCGACTACCTCCCAATATCCCCCAATACCTCCCAGTGCCCCCCAATGTCTCCCAGTGTCTCCTAAATTCTCTCTCAATGTCTCCCAACTTATCTCAGTACCTCCCAATGTCTCCTATATTCTCCCAACTATCTCTCATTTCCCAACACCTCTCGTTGTCTCCCAACGTATCCCAATGCCTCCCCAGCCTCTCCCTTTCGCGTCTCAATAACCAACCCCTGCCCCCTCCTCCCGACAGGACCTGGATCGGAACCTGGCCCCGTACCCGTACGACACGCTGCGGCGCTGGGTGTCGCTGAGCGGCCACGTGACGGGCTCCGTGGCGGCGCGGCTGCTGCCGCTGTCGGGACGCGTGTGCGCCTTTGCCGAGATGGAGCCCGAGACGCCGAGCTCCAACTCGCAGCAGCGACTTGCGCTCAACCTCCCCCGCAACGACACGGAATGCTCCAGCCTGCAGGCAGGGCGCTCGCACACCCGCCACCCGGCCAGCGCGGCATTGCTGGATGAGAACGGACGTCGCGTTTCTGTCCCCGTCGGTTGTCAAACGACAGCGGCCACTCGAGTTGCTCCATTTGCGGGTCCTCCCCCCGGCAATTTGTCCATTGTGTTTACATTTTTTTAAATGTGTTTTGTCAGTTGTGTTATTTCACAAGATCAAATGTGATGCGCAATCGCTTGTAATCTTGTGTAACGCGCCACCTTCATGGTCAGGTCGCACTGGAAGAGAGCTGTTTAGCTCGGCGGGCCCTACCCGTCTCAATAAAGAAGTTCAACATATACGTATGTGCATGTTGATGCTGCTTCTGCGACTGCTGCTGATGATGCTGCTGCTGATGCTCCTGCCTCTTGTCACGGCTGCTGCTGCTGCTTCTGCCGCTGCGGCCGCAGGAGGGAGAGGCGAGGTTGCCCATCATGAAGCAGCGTCCCGGCACCGAGATCCGCTTCTCGGAGCTTCCCCAGCACCCGTTCCCGGCGGGGGCCAGCCCCGCGGACGTGACGCGCCACTCGCTCGACCGCTCGCTCGCACTCGACGCGCTGCTCGCCCAGCACTACCCCCAGGACGAGCACGGCATCCTGGGTACGCGGAGTGCCAAGGAAAACCATCTCCCTCGCCGCCCCCCCCCGCCACCCCCCACGTTGTTTCTGACAGACCATTGGGCAATTGGCGCCGTTAGCGAGCACTAATGAAAGCTGGCGTGCACGACAGGCGTGGTGTGGCCATGCCTGGCCACCTTTGTCTCCCCAATGCTGCAACTACGCCATTGCTCCCCCCCCCCCCCCCGTGGATGTACATACCTAATGACGTGTGCATATATACAGATACGTAGGTAAATACAGAGGGCGTACATAAAATAACAGCCGCCGTTCGCCACTAAGTGGCGGTGACATCACCACATGCACACGGACAGATAATTGTGTTTGCACATGTGCTCATCTTCGCGTGTATCTGCGTGCGTGCTCATCATGACCCCCATGTGACCCCCGCGTGCTCATCATGACCCCCGCGTGACCCCCCGCGTGACCTCCCGCGTGACCCCCCGCGTGACCTCCCGCGTGACCCCCCGCGTGACCCTCCGCGTGACCTCCCGCGTGACCCCCCGCGTGACCTCCCGCGTGACCTCCCGCGTGACCTCCCGCGTGACCCCCCGCGTGACCCCCCCGCGTGACCCCCGCTCATCGCTCCTCCGTGCGTGTGCCGAGAGCAGGCGAGCTGCAGTTTGCATTCGTGTGCTTCCTGCTGGGCGGCGTCTACGACGCATTCGAGCAGTGGAAGCGGCTGCTGGCGCTGCTGTGCGGCAGCGAGGCGGCGGCGCTGTCTCGCCCGCGCCTCTACCGCGACCTCATCCCCGTGCTCTACCACCAGCTGGACGAGGTGCCGCGGGACTTCTTCGTCGACATCGTCACGAGGGACAACTTCCTCACCTCCACGCTGCAGGCAAGGCAGCGGCTGCGGCGGCTCGGCCAACGATTACACTTTACTGCGATTTGACGAGGAGCTCGGCAAACATTCTAGTGGAGCAGTTTTCATATTGAAGTATAACAAAGCACTGTGCGTGTAAAAAAAACACTCGCATGTGTAGATAAAATGCAAATGCAGTAAAAGCTGATAACAATGACAGCTGCACTTGCAATTGCAGATAGAATGAAGAACAAACTACGATAGACGCCAACAATTATAATTATAGTCGGTGTAGATAAACACGAAAAGCCAATAAAAGTAGTTTAAGCCGGCAGCTTCTTCACACGGGGAGATTTCCTGCCACCACCACATCATCATCATCAGCCGTGATCTATTCACTGCTGCCTGCACGAACGTTTCCACAAGCTTTACTCGCCCACCACCACATCATCATCATCAGCCATGATCTATTCACTGCTGCCTGCACGAAGCTTTCCACAAGCTTTACTCGCCCACCACCACATCATCATCATCAGCCATGATCTATTCACTGCTGCCTGCACGAACGTTTCCACAAGCTTTACTCACCCACCACATCATCATCATCATCAGCCATGATCTATTCACTGCTGCCTGCACGAACGTTTCCACAAGCTTTACTCACCCACCACATCATCATCATCATCAGCCATGATCTATTCACTGCTGCCTGCACGAACGTTTCCACAAGCTTTACTCGCCCACCACCACATCATCATCATCAGCCATGATCTATTCACTGCTGCCTGCACGAACGTTTCCACAAGCTTTACTCACCCACCACATCATCATCATCATCAGCCATGATCTATTCACTGCTGCCTGCACGAACGTTTCCACAAGCTTTACTCGCCCACCACATCATCATCATCATCAGCCATGATCTATTCACTGCTGCCTGCACGAAGCTTTCCACAAGCTTTACTCGCCCACCGCGGCATGCCGGCGCCCTGACCGGCGCTGCCTTCTGTACTCCCCCCCCCCCGCCCCCCCCCCAACAGGTTTTCTTCTCCATCCTGTCGGGCGCGGACGTGGAGCGGTCCCTGCATCAGCGAGCCGCCATGTTCAAGCAGCACCTGACGCGCAAGTTCCGCTGGGATTTCGACGCGGAGCCCGAGGACTGCGCCCCCGTGCTGGTGGAGTTGCCTGACGGCATGGTGCTGGGGTGACCTCACGGCACCGGCGGCGAGGGCAGGGATATCGTTTGGCCATCTTCGCGAGGGCAGGGATATCGTTTGGCCATCTTCACGAGGGCAGGGATATCGTTTGGCCATCTTTGCGAGGGCAGGGATATCGTTTGGCCATCTTTGCGAGGGCAGGGATATCGTTTGGCCATCTTCACGAGGGCAGGGATATCGTTTGGCCATCTTCGCGAGGGCAGGGATATCGTTTGGCCATCTTTGCGAGGGCAGGGATATCGTTTGGCCATCTTCGCGAGGGCGGCTTGTAACGCAAGGGGTGATCGTCCTTTGTACCTGGGTCCAAATAATAATTTGATTATAAATAACAGATTGGATAAGCGGACAAAATGCGTCCTTTGTGTATCCGTATATCTGGATGTTAAAATAAGTATTCCTACCCAAGATGGCTGCCGTACGGTCCTGTCCTTACCAAGATGGCTACCAGATGGAGCTGCCCCCACCGTGATGGCTATTAGTCAGACCTAACTGTAACCGGGATGGCCGCTAGAATTGCCAGTCATCAAGATTGCTATCGAACAGGTTTGTCCTGCTTCACAATGGCCACCTTATAAACCTGTCCCTCAGCAAGAAGGCTACCGACTGAAAAGGAACTTGCTGCCAAGATCGTTGAACTCCTGAGACATGGCCGCAGACCGCAGCGAAATCTTCCAACAGGAAGACGATGGAACGCCTGTTTACATTGGGAAAATCTGCCTTGTGCTTTTTTCAGCTGAGCTTTAAATCCGTTCCGAACGTTTCCCGTGCACCAAGCATCAGCGGAGCACAAGCGTAAACATCACCCGCAAAGGGAACCTGCTCGGATAACATTTATATCGATGTGCATTTAAATTGCCTCAGCAACTCAGCGTCTTTATAGCTCATCTCAACCGTTTCAATGCCTTGCTGTTCCGTGCTTCCTTAGGGCACCCCCCCCCTCCCCCCGTGGCAGCCATTCGTTAGCGGCAAAAAATTCACAACCCCGACCTGCAAATGGGCATTAGTGTGCCAGTAGGGGGCGATGTTAAGCCACAGAGCATCATGGGAAAATAACATCCAGAGTGCTTTGCACACCCCGGATTGTGCGCAGGAATTGTATTTACACGATTGTCGACTCCCAAGTTTGGACATCAAGAGGTCATCGCGACCATCGATGTCAGCACCACGTCATTGTTTCCTTCGGCCAGAGCTTTCAACCATTGCAGCGCCATGGCCCGCACCGATGCAGCAATAGGTGTCACCACTTGTTCCTGGTTTTTTCAGGATCGTTTTGTTGCCGTAGCTGCAAGTCTTCTCAAGAGTATTAAAAGTCAAAGTCTTTTGTCAGTTGCGTATAATGCACCGCTCAAGATGACGCACGCACGGGTAATTCTCCTCTCGTCTGGTATTGTGAGAGCTTCTTTGAGACGGACAACACGATCAAGATGGACAGTACACACGAGGCAGACAACACAAAAGAGACTGACAACACCACACAGGCAACACAAACCAAGTGGTCAATTCTGTAGCTGAATGGAACATTAATTGTGAATATTCATTGAATTACGTCGAGGGTGAATTACTATCGGTACCTGACTACTCATTGTGTTTGTTAAAGTTTGATTCCCCAGGTTGGCCTTTACTGCCATTTTTGTGGATGGGACTGTTAAACTGCAGACCGCTACATAAGTTTACTACAATCTGTGAGTCTCTGATATCAGTTTTTCATTAAAATGTAAATTTACGACAAAAAAATAAAGTTTGCCAGCAGTTTATCGTGAATGGACTCGATGCTAAAATGAAATCGTGTGATCTTTGAACATATTAAACTGAATTTGGTTTGTCACGTGCATTCCAATAGCTTCTGCCGGATTTCCGTGAGAGTTTACGCTGCAAAGCCAGATAATAGCCGCGTCTTTTATTTAACCGGGCGGATTACAAATATCCTGGATTGCCTTTCGAGGGCGACCAGGGTGGCCTGGTTACATGCAGCCCTTTTGCCAGGCCACTGCCGGATGGTTATTTTTGGTGGAGTTATTAGTGGCCGGGCTGAGAACCTTCAACTCACGACGCTTGAGAACGCGGTTTAATGACGAGCCTCGAATCACT